>NW_014577188.1:321467-334308 GCF_000485595.1 Priapulus caudatus | reverse complement strand
CATGCGCCAGAGCTAAAAAACCGTTACCCCAAAATTGAGCTAGAAAAATTAGCTGGAAAGGAAACCTTCTGGCACGCATTGGAAAATGTTCAGCATAGTCCCAGACTCCCAGGTATCGTGAATGGCCACTGCCAGAATAATTCAGTGGTGGGTGTATCCGCCAGACGCCCCCAACTGCCCCCACCCCCTAAAATTGAGCTAGATTAGCTGGAGAGGAAACCCCATGAAACCTATTGGAAAATGTTTGGCATGGTCCCAGGTATCAGGAATGGACACTGCCAGAATTTTTTAGTGGTGGGGCGCATGCGCCAGAGCTAAAAAACCGTTACCCCAAAATTGAGCTAGATTAGCTGGAAAGGAAACCTTCTGGCACCCATTAGAAAATGTCCGGCATAGCCTCAGGTATCGTGAATGGCCACTGCCAGAATAATTCAGTGGTGGGTGTATCCGCCAGACGCCCCCAACTGCCCCACCCTAAAAAATTGAGCTAGATTAGCTGGAAAGGAAACCTTTTGGAACCCACTGGGAAATGTTCGGCTTAGTCGCAGGTATCGTGAATGGCCACTGCCAGAATAATTCAGTGGTTGGTGTGCCCACCAGACGCCCCTAACTGCCCCCACCCGGGCCTTCATTATTTAGATAGATTAGCTCAGAAGTAGATAATCTATTATCTACTTCTGATTAGCTGGAGAGGAAACCACTGATCCATCGGTCAGCTTTGCTTCTCTACCTTTTCTTTTCATGTTGTTAATTTGCAGAATAGAATCTTTCAACAAACCTCGAATGTACAACACATTGATTTGATGAAACAGCATTATTCCCTTATATAAAGCACTTCTTCTCTACACTTTCATTTCTCATATACAGTGTATATATAGTGGCTATATATACAGTATACTGAGTATAGTCCACTGCAGCGACCCCACTTGAGTGGGACTAATAATGCGAAGGAAGAAAAAGAAGAGGTGTCTTCAAAATCATGCGGACAAGAAAAATCACCTGAACAGTTTCTCTCATGAAGCCATACGGCAAATAAATAAAAATAAAAATATTACTCACAAGGTCATCATCACAAGGTATTAACACAAAGGTATTTTATTTCTATAAAATGAAACATCATATGGCATACATTTACAATTCCAAATCACATTATTGCCTTCCAATTTAGCAATCCAGTAATTAAACATTTTTTATTCTTCATTTACATTCAGTACTCAAGTATATCAAAATCCATTTTAATAATCAACTATCAAATTTAGTTCAAACCATCATGTTTTATGTCATTTATCATATTTGATTTCTTAACTTTACCCGTTGCAGACCCCCAGACAAAGTGAAAGTACAAGTTGCCTAATTAAAGGTTCTCGACCATGTCAATATTAGAGCTGTACATAGACCAAACTTTAGATCGTAGCATTCTATAAAATTTGTTGTTTCCTACAAGCACTCCGCGTCTTCCACCTCCACATCAGAGTCTTCATCACTCCATGCTTCACCATCTGAATCGCTCAGTACTTCTAACTCGGAATATGTTCTGTCACCTTCAACGTCCATGTCCTCTGGGTTGTTATTGACATTTTTAAATAAGCTCTCTGGTACGGCCGGACCTTCGAACCATGTTGGCTTCAATAGGTTGTCCTTCAGAGACCACCCATAATCGGTTGGGGATAAACCGTCCCCAGGAGATGCTGTCCAGGCACGTGTCCACAACGCGGTAACATACTGTGTTCGTGGTACCTTCATCTCTAGGGTTCTACGAGAAGGTGGGAGCAAAGCACAGTCAACCCGCTTGACGTTTGCCAGTGGATTTGTGTGTGTGTGTGCGTGCGTGCGTGCGTGCGTGCGTGCGTGCGTGCGTGCGTACGTGTGTGTGTGTGTGCGCGCGCGCGCGTGTGTGTATCTCTCTCTCTCTCTCTCTCTCTCGAATCTCTCTCTCTCTCTCTCTGTGTGTGTGTGTGTGTGTGTGTGTGTGTGTGTGGGTGGTGTGTGTGTGTGTGTGTGTGTGTGTGTTGTGTGTGTGTGTGGCGCTGTGTGTGTGTGTGTGTGTGTGTGTGTGTGTGAAAGTGTGTGCGTGTGTGCGTGTGCGTGTGTGTGTGCGTTGGCGCGTGTGTGTATCTCTCTCTCTCTGTGTGTGCGTGCGTGCGTGCGTGCGTGCGTGCGTGCGTGCGTGCGTGCGTGAGTGTGAGAGAGAGTGTGTGCGTGTGTGTGTGCGCGGACGCGTGTGTGTATCTCCCTCTCTCTCTCTCTCTCTCTCTCTCTCTCTCTCTCTCTCTCTCTTGTGCTGTGTGTGTGTGTGTGTGTGTGTGTGTGTGTGTGTGTGTGTGTGTGTGTGCGTGTGCGTGTGCGTGCGCGTGCGCGTGCGCGTGCGTGTGTGTGTGTAGCGCATATAGGCAAGGAGGTATGAAGTGAGTGCGAAACAAGTGAAATGTCACATAGTTCGATTAGTAGCGCGATATTCGCTGCGGCAATTGTTACAGCCGACATTTGTCCGAGGACGACGAAGCCTTTACCCGTGAGGCGTACGACATGTCTATTATAAACGGCTAGACGTACATCCATACTATCGTCGACTGATTAAAAAGCAGTGCGATTCTTATACACCGCTGATAAGAAATACGACGTGAGTCGCTCGTACCGCCTTCTTCGATCATTCATCCTCATTAAAACGTATAATATATAGTCACATGCGGAATTAAAGTGTTACTGAATGGCTGGGGTGAAGTGAAGCAGGGTCAATAATGGGTGGCGGCGGCTGCGCTGCTGCTGCTACTATGCTCATTATGTTTCATTGTAATCAGTGCTAAATACATATGATTTATGTATGCATTTATATACATGTGTAGTAATCGTTTATGATTCTTCTTTAAAATAAAAATATTTTGTGCAAAATGATCCCCCTTGACTCTCTTTACAATATTAATATTCTTTTCCAAAGGGTCCCCCCTTAGTCTCTACCAGGGGGAGTATAGGCCCCCTCAAAATCGTAGGCCCATGCCAACTGGCCTACCTGCCCCCCTCTGTTCTGGCCTGTATATAGATTATTACTTACTATAGACGCTGTCTACTACTAGACCTACACTCTAACTCAGTAGATAATAGTAATTATATTAGTCTTAACAAGTTACAGTCATGCCTGCAGACGTTTTTATGCCTTAAAATTTTTTTATGGTCATCACCTATTATATAACCTATTATAGACAACACATTAATTTAGAATATACACAATAAAATGTGGAAAAATAAGAGTTTTTTCTCTCCAGCTAATCTAGCTCAATTTTGGGGGTGGGGCAGTTGAGGGCGTCTGGCGGATACACCCACCACTGAATTATTCTGGCAGTGGCCATTCACGATACCTGGGACTATGCTGAACATTTTCCAATGCGTGCCAGAAGGTTTCCTTTCCAGCTGATCTAGCTCAATTTTGGGGTATCGGTTTTTTAGCTCTGGCGCATGCGCCCCACCACTAAAAAATTCTGGCAGTGTCCATTCTTGATACCTGGGACCATGCCGATCATTTTTCAATGGGTGCTAGAAGGTTTTCCTTTCCAGCTAATCTAGCTCAATTTTGGGGGTGGCGCAGTTGGGGGCGTCTGGCGATACACCCACCACTGAATTATTCTGGCAGTGGCCATTCACGATACCTGGGACTATGCTGAACATTTTCCAATGCGTGCCAGAAGGTTTCCTTTCCAGCTAATCTAGCTCAATTTTGGGGTATCGGTTTTTTAGCTCTGGCGCATGCGCACCACCACTAAAAAATTCTGGCAGTGTCCATTCCTGACACCTGGGACCATGCCGAACATTTTCCAATAGGTTTCATGGGGTTTCCTTTCCAGCTAATCTAGCTCAATTTTGGGGTGCCTTTCAAATGACCCCACTGACCACACCCACCAGCGGCTACCTGCCAGACTTACATTTCCTTACATGGGTATGTACACGAACATTGCTATATGCATGAAAATTGGTTTCCTTTCCAGCTAGGCTGACCCCCCTGGGCCTTTCCCAGTCTAACAAGCATAAACACTAGAACCTAAGGCTGATGGCTCACACACAAATTGGTTGGCAACTTTAGAACAGTCATGTTATCTGGTAATTATGGCTGGAAATTATAAGCACTATAGGGCCAAAATGACTGCTAACTAATTGTACAGTATTCGAACCAGCAGGACTGTTAAATACGCGTGGTCGTACTTTTTTAGAAAAGTGTTTTTTATTTTAGAGTTTATGTTGTTTGTAAAGCCTATATATCAGGTGTCATCCTTGGCTAGCGATTGAGCCTGATAAACATCACTTGTGAGCCTAGGAGTGGATGGAATGTGTGCCTGAGATGCATCGCAGCAGCCGAGTGGCAGTGTTACTGAAATACCACCGTGGGGTCTTGCAAGTAATGTTTAATGTATGATTAGCGAAACCCTAAAACGTGACTTGCTTGTCTTAACAAATGTTGCAAGAAGTGAGCATGTGCCGGCATCAAGGGAACGTGTCCTTTGCTCGAAAATGTTGTGAAGGTTTCCCTTAAAATGTTTATACACATCATGTGCTTATAGTTTTATATGCAGCACTTAGCACTCATGGTGAGTGAGCAATGTTTTCTGAACGCAGTCCCTAAGCCAAACAAAAAAAATAGGTGTGTTTCCCTATTGCATCGAAAACAAAAGTAGCGGTAGGTAGGTAGGGGATTTTTTTTTTTTTAATACAATCTACAGACGTTTGCTAATATCGACATCTTACAGTTTATAAATAGGATTCTGTTTGTATTCTGCGTGTAAAGTGGTGTATAGGTGGGGATAAGTTAGTAAGGCAAGTCGCAGAACATGTTTGTAACGTAAAAAATCTCAAGTTTTGTCTGTTCAGATTTCAAATTAAACAAACTTTCTTTTTTTTTGGAAAAAAAAGTTTAGGGTCGGCCCTAATAATGCTAGGGACGGTCCGGTCACACGGAACACACCTATTTTTTTTTATGGGCGCAATAGTAAGCCCTGCTATCATTGGATGATTTTGTTGCTGAAACTTCAATCACTGGTCATTTTAACATTGATTATTATATCCGGAGATCGGTTCTTTCCATCAGATGGCAAATTCCAACTGTTAGCAATGTGAAACCTGAGAGCTCCTGCGCCTCTTAGCTAGGCAATGTAATGTGTTTATGATTCTTGCTCAGCCACAGTGGCTTTGGGGAGGGTAAAGTTTTCTAGTTGGAAGAATACACCTCCTGTTGTTGCAATATGCCTGAGCACACATAACTCACAGGGTGGTTAAGCTTATAATACTAATTGTTTTCCTGAATTCTGTCAAAATTAAACTATTACCACAATGATATGAAATAATATTATATTACATCAAAAATGCAAGTGCAGACTGGGTGATTTTGCTATAACAGCAATTTGCTATTGAGCCTGTGATGCAAATTTCGCTCTGTCTGATTTAGATCAATCTTGTACAAAATAACACTATTCAACATAAAGTAAGCAGTGGAAAGCCTACAGCATGATAGACGCTAAATGCACTCACGTGTGAAGAAGATATAAACAACAACGAGCGCAGCAACAGCCAACAAACATGGCACAACAACAACAACAACAACAAAAACAACAACAACAAAAGCAAACACAATCCCAACAACAACAACATAAATGTATTTAATTTAAAGGTACGAACCAAATGCATGGGCCATCAAAGTGGCTGAAAATAGGAATGTCAAATGACAACCATCAACATAATTACAAATTGTTACACTGAAAACAAAGGCCACGATACTAGTCAATAGTCAAATGCAATAGCCTAGATACAATAATTGTAACCGGCAGACAAGAGTAAGGGTACATACGCGAGCCTATTCTTTCTTTGGAGGAGCCCGCGCTGAGTTTTCACTCAGGGCAGTTTTTATGGTGCCTTTTTTTGAAACTAGCAACTTCCAAACGGGTTTCACACAATAAAACGCGCCCTGAGTGAATCACTCAGGGGCTCCTCCAGAAGAAAAGAATAGGCTCGCGTTGTAACCCTACTCTTTGTTGGTTACATGAACATTACTTGAATATTGTATCTAGTCAATACCTAGCTTGCAAGAACGGTATCGCTAGGGTTAGGATACCTTCAAACGCGTGGCTGCAGCTACAACACGTAGTTGGCCTTATGTTCCAAGTATCGCCAAAGAACACCACAGCCCGCATGTGATATACCAAATGAATCAGTAAAACGTCCAACGACTTCCTTGTAAGCCATGCAGTGCGGCTACGACATGCGCTGGTACTTACGGAGGGTTACAGGGCGACTTTTTGAAGAGCGAATGCAGCCGCAGAATTTAACGAATTCCCGCGCATGTTTGCTATCATTCCGACTTAGTGACTCAAATCCGCAATGGATGGCGAACAAAAGGAAATTAAACGATCTGCGGTTCGTGGCATGTAAACGCACCCCTATCATCCGAGAACATGTCATCTAAGGTTTTTTTTACAATGCCCAGACATTTTTGAACATGCGTTTCACTTGCTTGTGTGTAAATTGCCTTGAGAGCCATGCGTACTAGATTTCTGTAGTATTTTTCTAGGCGAGTCGGGTTTTCCGTGCCTTGCTAAAACATGGCGGTTAACAAAGCTGGAATTTGAAAGTTTGAAAGTATGCGTGAGAATTAGCAGATTATAACCCGGTGAATTAAGAGAATACATTCTTAGTTTAGAGAGCAGGAACAACTGTGAAGTTAACGTTTCATAATTTAAACAAAAGGCATAAGTCAAAGGTGGTAATGGAATAGTTTTATTTGAGATATAACAAGGTTATTCATCTATATCTCAGAGGTTGATAGGTTTTTGTATTGGAAAGGGTGTCAGGCTGTATAGACAATCCGTCGCACAGGGCCATGGTCGGGCTAGTCAATACCCAGCATGGTAGAGCAGATTAAAAGTAACGGCATGATGAGATAGACAGTATTAAGGCACTAATGAATGGTCAACACTGACGCTCAAAGGGGGTCGTTGTCGTATCAGGTTACTCAGATATGTACGCCAGAGGTACATAATATGTATACACCAGAAGTGTTACCACACTTGTACTACAGAAGTGTACGCCTAACATAAACCTCATACTCATAGTCATATAAAAAAAAAATAAAAAATATTAAAACATAATACTAATACTAATAGTAATACTAATACTAGTTATATACTAACACTCTAAAAGTTAAAAGTAAAACTCATATCATCATGGCTTCAGTCATATGGCCGCGCCGCGTTCCTAAACGGAGTTACGTCACTGTACTATTAGCTACTACATACAGTACGTATCAATTCAGTGGAGTATTGGCAAATGACGCCATGGCTGAGTGATGCTTTCTTGGGCTGCCCGCTGGAAATGGCAGCAACAAAACCAGACACTGAGTCCTGAGTCTTGAGAGCAGAAAATTCAAAACCTGATCAGTCATGACTGACATTTTTTTAAACATTCCGGTTTTAAACAGTGACAAGGGTGGATTTGACCTCTATATTTTTTTATCAATGGGTTAATATATGGTATATACGTTACGCTCAGATGTATATGAAGACCAAAGAGAACCTAGGATAGTAATAGGCTTGTTTTCGCGACCGTTCTTAGTGCGTGAAAATTTTGAATATCAAAACAGTCAATTCATTGTGCCTAAAGCGCGTTTGATACAGCAAATTCTATTAGCGGAGCAAATTCTGACGTCAGCGAGTACATCCGGGAACTCGGCGATAACATGGCGACTATATATGTGCTAGGTAAATTTTGCAGCAAAAGATAACGTTTTCAAACTATCTTTTTAAACTGTGGCTGTTTGTATTATGTATATTTGCGGGCGTTTATCTGTTGTGTAATTCTTATCATGTTTTTTTTGTAGATATATTTATACAATAACACTGGGTATATGGTTTGTAATGTTATTAAGACGTCTTTAAAAAGTTGATCATTGATGCCGAAGCTGAGCAGTGAGCGTAATGTTACCAGACAAGAGAAGAGTATGGTCTCTGTAGACTCCGGACTGTAGTTCTACCCCGTGTAGCCCTTCGCTCTGCTTCTGGTGCTAGCACAATCCCACCAGTGCTGGTTAGACGACATTGGAACTCTTTGGCAGCCATGGCAGGCTCTGCTAGTGGTAGTCGATGATGCAATAGAAATATTATTATAAGCTAGACAGAGGCAATGAAACGTCCTGACCTGAGACTGCGACCCTCGAGTCAAGTGCAATCTCACTGTAATTTTCACAGATGTGTGCGTGTTTATCAAACGCAGAGGAACCAAACGCACTAAGTATAGGCAGCCATGCCTGATTTAAGTTGGCAGAGCGCTAGTAAGGCTGATTGGGTCTATTCCCGCCAGGGTAGCTATCCGAGGGTACCCTGGGTACGGTTCGATATATCGAACGTACGCCGGTAACCTATCTGATATGGTTAAGGTTAGAGAGTAGGCGTAGCCGCGACTGCGTTTAGTGAGTTAAGGGCGAGGTACGGTCCGGGCAAATATTAGATTAGTACGGCAGGGTAGCGTTCCGATATATCGAACCGTACCCAGGGTGTACCCTCCGATAGTACCCTGGGGACATAGACTTCTCAGCGCTAGTAAGCAGTTTCCTAATCAGTTTGTCATGCTGGCAAGGATTCACTGCCGGTATTCCTACCCTGAGGTTAGTATAGAGGGGTTCCGCGAATTTTCAAAATTATCCACAATGCAATGCGCCGGCCATGTGTTCCAGTACCAGTTCAGGCATGGTACAAGTACATTGAGCAACACACTGTTCTCTGCTCATTTTATTCGCGTGACTATTTAAGGGCAAATCCATCAACAAGAGAACAGCTCTCCCTGCGCTGTTGTCAAGCTTCCGCAATCGGTATCAGAGAAGAGGCCACAACACGCTTTTTTTAGGCTGCTAAACGTGATCACAACAACAAGGTAAAGTGACGAGAGACAAGGCGGACGCACAGACGGGCTTGGGCATTTTCAATAAAAAAGCAATGCTGAATAAACCACGAAATGTATTTTACTATCATGTTTAATGGTTTCCTACTGTTCATTTGGCCTATTAATTGCGCATAATTATCCTGTAAACATGGCCGGTCAAATGCCGCCTCTGCACACACAGTACACCGCAGTAACACCGCACCGCACGGCGCAGCGCTGGCTACAAACATTTACACTTATCTACATATATCGTCCGGCATCCAGTAGGCAGCTGTTTGAGTGGGGTGTGTGATATTCTCTGCAACGTGCAGCATACTCTAGTACATAAAAATGGCACCGAGGCAACATGTGAAGCCAGAATTCACCAAGCGCGCGGCTTTAGCAATTACAGTGTGCTGACATAATGCCTGTCCCATATTCTCTCATCGTGACCCATGCACGATAGAGAGATTGTATAATCGAGAGACTGGAGTGGCAAACACATGCTGCGGATAATGTTGATGGAAGCTCTCACTAGTTCACATAATAATGTAGACTGATACAACGCTGCACTAAACGCCAACCGGCAGAACAGTGCGATCGTAGGCATCCAGGTTTTTGTAAGTTCTGAAAGTTCGCTTGAGATATACAATGGACTCGGCTAAGTGTTAGGTAGTCAATTCACGAGATTCTAAAAGTACGTCTGAATGGGCACACGCGACGCCGGGCGACAGTTTGTTCCTCACTCCATATCTCGTACGGTGTTTGGATTTCGCCAAGCACGGCAATTTTCTGCCGAGATACGCGTGACTTTGGCTAGCGTTGTCTAGTGAATGTAAAGTATCTTGTCCATACTATGTACACTTCAGACAGTTGCAAATGGTGGCATACACCCAGATAATTATAAAAAACTGCGTTTGATAAGGTAAATGCAGGTAAAAAAATTCGGTGAATTTCTGCAACACGGCTCGCGATTAAAACAAACTCAAAGTCCATGGATATGTGTTGCATGCAATCTCCCAATGCTGCTTAATCTAAGCAATTCCGCAGCGACTCCAATGCGGGCAAAACCTCATGCAATCTCTTAGCAATCCCAAACCCACGCTGATAAACTCATGCAACACCTTGTAAAGCTGGGTCTGCACAATCAATGTCGTAACTGCTAGCACCGCCCACACCACCGCGCCTGTGTAAACCTGTCTGCAAAACGGGCGGGATGCCACTTTACTGCTAATATAGAATTAGCTTATAATAACACTATCGTATGTCAATTATGCGATAGTACTAAATTCGTAGATTGCGCATATCGTAAACATTGTTCAGCAATTTTCATGGGAACCAGTATGCCGGCGGCACGGGATTGTAAGTAATATTGCTAAATTTTTAGTGCAAGTCGTGGAACCCTCTATAAGCCTTGTAGGGCAGAAGGCAAAGCGGGGCTTATGACCGAGTAGAGGCTAGGGGCTCTGGCTTGACTGATAATAGGTGCATACAATGACTTATTTACGACAGGAGTATTAATTTAAGATGGCAAGAAATCCATTCCTTAAGGAAGCTGGCCCTGTTCTTAGGCTTATGGTTGAAGAGTCCTAGATTGGTAACTCTGCCAGTACTATTAGTATCAGCTGATAGATGTTCAGCATCAAGGCAGATAGAATTTTGTTGTCAGCAGCCTTAATTTCTAGAAGTTTTTATACTGATAGGCATATCAATTTTACAAAGCCATAAATCGGCAGAGAGGGGAGGGGGAGAAGGAGAAAATATAAACCCTATATGTTAAGCCCTAGCCCCACAAAAGCATGTAAAACTTGTGATGGAAGTTAGAAGGTAACCACATAAGAAACGGGTGTAAATAAATATTTCATTCATGCCTAGTGGTGTGGTTTCAATTCATGATTCAACTGTTGAATGAATGAAACATCTAAATGTTCAGAGAGATGTTCATCACCTCTCTCACCGCGGAGTCGATAACAATCCTGAGCGCAGAGTTGAGTATCGTGCCCGAAACTATATAACCAATAAACAGGTGCTGCACCGTATGTTTTGCCATGAGATGGCGGTAGCTAACTGGACCACATGGATGTTTTCTTTCAGGCATTATTAAAGGTGGCACACTCTCAGGTGACTTCGTATCAAAGCCGCGATACACATCCTCTTACGAATTGAGTGTAATTCGGATGGGCCGAATTGTGATAGGCAGTCCATATTGTGAAGCAAAGATGAGTTTCGGACAACCACTTGGCACCCAAAAGATGGCCGAGTGATAGAGAGCGACTCCGACGATGAATGCGAGGAATGGCAGGAGAGGACGGTCAACAGAATCCACTCCTGACGTGGGAGTGATCGAGGCAGAAGACAAAGATAAAGGACCTGAAACTGAGAAGAGTCTAGTGAGAACTCTGAGGACGAGGAAGCAGAGAGTCGAAGCGAAGAGAAGATGACATTGAGCGACGACGCAGAAGGTATAGTCATTCATTAGTTGTCGATTAAATATCAAAACCAACAAACAATGATATAATACATATAATTTGGCTCTACCATACAGCCTTTCAAGTGCCTGCAGAATGAGAAAATTGCTGCACTTAAGAATTGCAAGATTTCATCTTTCACTATCACATACTACCAACTAGCTAGAGTGGTGTCAAATCCTTAATAATTGGGCATTTTTTCAAATTTTGTTCAATTCAGATGAAGGTGAAGAATCGGGTATGGTTCGGAAAGAGGAAGAAGCGGACACCAGTCAGACGCCGCATAATAGCCAAGAAAACCCTGGGTGATGTCGGAGGTACAGCGAGCGGGGAGAAGAGCGGTGGTGAGGAGGTTGACCGGTGTCGCTGTGTGTCCTCGCCGGTTCGCGGCATTCAAGACATCGCAACACACCGAATCGTGTGATCACAGTTTCTCTGCTTGAATGGCATCGAGGAGTGTCAAAGGTAGGTGGTGGCCTTGATGAAGTGACACGCATAGTCTTTTGTGATACCGTTTCTGCTTCGAATGGGCATCGAGGATGGTCCAAGGTAGTGGTGCTTTGATGAGTGAATGGCGGCGTTTCAGTTTCCGCAGTGACTGATAACTAGTAGATAGTGTATGTCGTGTGTGAATGCTTGTAATATGAAATCGCTGCAGTTTTGTTGAAATCTTTTGCTGATTCTTGCGCTTGTTTTTCTACAGAAATCTGAAGCATTGTCGGGCAAGTAGACAGACAAAGTTTTTTCCATATCTGATATTTGCAAGACACAGCTTGATGGACCTATATTTAAGAAGGTGAGAAAAGCAGTGTAGTGTTCAGAGAACGTTGGGTTAGCAGTTACCGTAGTACCTTCTAACTGTCACCTGTGTTGTTGCTGTTCACCACACGACCACAGCCAACCAACATGACGACAACTACAACCATCACCAGCACACTAACGACTCACGGCAAATTTCTTTGAAGTCAACGATAGTCAGTCTCGATTACTGATCACATCAAAAAACCCTATGTTAGTCAATTTGCTCCTCACAGGGCACAGTGTTTGAGATTACACTGGCATAGCTTGATTCACTGAATATAGTTAGCTTTAATTCACTGGACATAATTGCCAAATAATATATGCTGGTCACGATGTAATTGGTAACAGCTGTCTAATTATCTCTGTCTCGCCTTGACTTCTGAATAGATCCAGCTGGTCAAAGACCCGGCAGGCAAGCAGATGCCGGAGGAGATGAAGATCCAACCTTAGACTGCGAGTTGTGGCGGTCGCGTGTGACGCGGAAAGATCGAACTCCTACTACTGTGACGCTGTGAGCCTAGGGTAGAACAACGGCTTCCCCATCATCGTCAGAACTCAGATACGCCAGTCTTCATCGGCTAAGGGGGGGGGGGCGGGGGGGGGGACAGTTCTTACCATTGATTTTAATACGGCGCTTTTTGATTGGAAATGCATTAACCGCGGGATTGTTGTTGTTGTTTCGA
>NW_014577188.1:313058-321457 GCF_000485595.1 Priapulus caudatus | reverse complement strand
CACGCAGGTGTACGTGCACACACACGCACGCACGCACGTCTACGTGCACATGCATGCACGACTTATTCACCGGCGATTTAATAGTGTCCACTCGACTCGCGCGATAGAATCGGGCGATTTTGTCGCCCGATTTTATCGCCCGATTTAATCGCCTAGTGTGTCCGGCCCTTAATGTAGCGTGCCGAATTGGAGAGGGGTGTGCGACTGAAGGAACGCGGCAGCGAAGATAGCTGACGGGCGGTGGAAGAAGGAGGAGGCTGAGCGTGCGACAACATAGACAAGGGAAAGGGCGGGCGTGGCTGAAATAGGAGTTTTTCACCCTACAGGCTAGGGCGCTCTCCTAATTATAAACATAGGTCGACGGATAAGAATTTATTACAGAAACCTATGCTGAGATACCCCCTGACCATACTAAATTCATTTTAATCGCAAAATATAGCTCTTCTGGTGAGATATTGCGCATGCGCTAAAAGAGTAACGTAGCCAGGTTATGTACTGTTTGGTATATGCAGCGGAGGCCTTACATGCAAGGTCTGCTTCCTATTTTTGAAATGAGGTCTACTGATACAATTTTCTCATATAAATCTATAATAGGATAACCCCTCTTCATTTTAAATTCATAAATTTTGCAAAATATTCTTCTTCTAGGAAGATATTGCGCAGGCGCGCAGTGCGGACTGAAGAAACCTGCATAATATTGCCTGCTGAGAGAGTGAGGGCGGGAGACTGACGAAAGGCGGCAGGGAAGATAGCTGAGGGGTGGTAAAAGAAAAATGAGGCTGAGCGAGGGACAAGGGCGACAAGTGAAAAGGCGGTAGGAGATAAAGTAGGAGTTTTCCACCCTACGGGCTAGGGCACTCTCTCAATTATAAACCTGAGACACCCCCTGACCATACTAAATGCATTTTCATCACAAAATATAGCTCTTCTGGTGAGATATTGCGCATGCGCTAAAACAGTAACGTAGCCATGTTATTTATTGAATGGTATATGCAGTGGGGACCTTACATGCAAGGCCTGCTTCCGATTTCTGAAGTGAGGTCTACTGATACAATTTTCTTATATAAAGCTATGGTAGGATAACCCCTCTTCATTTTAAATTCATAATCTTTGCAAAATATTCTTCTTCTCGGGAGATATTGCGCATGCGCGAGCACCGTTTCAGGCGCGCAGTGCGGACTGAAGAAAACTGCATAATATAGCTTGCTGAGAGGGAGGATGGGAGAGTGACGAAAGGCGACAGGGAAGATAGCTGAGGGACGGTAGGAGAAAATTAGGCTGGGCGAAGGACAAGGGATCGAGACAAGGGGAAGGACGGGAGGGGATGAAGTAAGAGTTTTCCCCCCTACAGGCTAGGACGCTCTCCCAATTATAAACGCAGGTCTAGTGATTAAAATTTATAACAGAAATGTATGCTGAGATACCCCCTAACCATATTAAATGCATATGCATCACAAAATATCACTCCTCTGGTGAGATATTGCGCATGCGCTAACATAATAACGTAGTCAGATTGTGTACTGACTTGTATATATGCAGCGGGCACCTTACATGCGAGATCTTCTTCCTATTTCTTAAGAGCGGTCTAGTGATGAAATGTTATTATATAAATCTGTGCTAGAATACCTACTCTCCATTTTAAATGCATAATGTTCAAAAAATATTCTTCTTCTCAGGAGATATTGCGCATGCGCGAGTACCGTTTCAGGCGCGCAGTGCGGACTGAAGAAAACTGCATAATATAGCTTGCTGAGAGAGAGAGGATGGGAGAGTGACGAAAGACGACAGGGAAGATAGCTGAGGGGCGGTAGTAGAAAATTAGGCTGGGCCAGGGACAAGGGAGACAAGGGTAAGGACGGGAGGGGATGAAGTAGGAGTTTCCCCCCTAGAGGCTAGGACGCTCTCCCAATTATAAACGCAGGTCTAGTGATTAAAATTTATAACAGAAATGTATGCTGAGATACCCCATAACCATATTAAATGCATATGCATCACAAAATATTATTCCTCTGGTAAGATATTGCGCATGCGCTAACACAATAACGTAGCCAGATTGTGTACTGACTTGTATATATGCAGCGGGCACCTTACATGCGAGATCTTCTTCCTATTTCTTAAGAAAGGTCTACTGATGGAATATTATCATATAAATCTATGTTAGAATCTATGTTTAAATCTATGTTAGAATACCTACTCACCGTTCTAGATGCATAAAATTCGCAAAATATTTTTCTTCTCAGGAGATATTGCGCATGTGCGAGTATCGTTTCAGGCGCGTAGTGCGGACTAAAGAATACTGCATAATATCAGAAGTAGATAATAGGGATTATACTACCTAATATCGACTTCTGATAATATAGCTAGCTGAGGGAGAGAGAGGGTGTAACGAAAGGCGGCAGGAAAGATAGCTGAGGGGCGCCGCGGTAGAAGAAAAATGAGGTTGAGCGAGGGGCAAGGGAGACAAGGGGAAGGACGGGAGGGGATGAAGTAGGAGTTTACCACCCTACAGGCTAGGGCGCTCTCTCAATTATAAACGCAGATCTAGTGATTACAATTTATTACAGAAATGTATGCTGAGATTCCCCCTAACCATATTGAGTGCATATGCATCACAAAATATTACTCCTCAGACTCTCTGGTGAGATATTGCTCATGGAGTCATGCGCTAACACACTAACGTAGCCAGATTGTGTACCCAGATATATTGTATTGGTACTGACTGTATTATGCAGCGGGCACCTTGCGTGCATAGTCTTCTTCCTATTTCTTCAAATTTTTAGCTATCCCTTCATGAACAACAAGGCGAATAAATAAGGAAGAGGAGAAAATTTGAAACGGGTGAGCCGAAATGTCGGCTACATGGCGGTCAGTCAGTCAGTGATGAAACCAGTCTAGCAAATGGTTTTAAACTCAAATTAGTTCTAAAAATGCATTATAGGTGGCGGTAAAGTATAAAAACAAACTTGTAGATGATGGGAACGAATGAAATGGATTTCGTAAAATGAACAAAAATGTTATCACAATAATGACGTTTTTTCAACGTTTATATGCTGCAATTTTTAGATATACCGACAACACAAGGCCAACGGCACAAAAGAGAAAGCGATCAGGTAGTGAAAGTGACGATGCAAGCTCAAACGACATACTAAATACGCCTCAAAAGTAAGCTACATTATACATACATCCACTGTAAACACATTCTAAAAATCTAAAGTGAAGTAACACTAACAATTTCAATGTACTCGATCTATTATATCGTCACTAATGTACCATATATGTTCATACTGAAGTAATATTCAGTATAAATTCTACTTCCTAATCCTGCGATAAAGTTGAGTAAACATTTTGAAATGTTTCATATGTAAATTTATTCAATGTAAATTATATTATAATATAGGCCTAAATAGTAATAATGTAAATGTATTTTATAAATCTGTGCGTCATAACTTAAGGCCTACACTGACAAGCAATAAGAATTGTAATTCACCAAGATTCAAGATTCAAGATCCAAGATTCACCAATACGGCAATAGCAGGTTGTGTACGCACTAGAGCTATGTACGCACATAATAGTATATTAATTGTATTCAATATAGTGTCCTTAGCAAAGGGTTTGTCATGAATTTGTCCTTCCGAGAGATTGGAACTTAGAATTAGAACCGCTTTGTATAGTCTATAGAGACTTAATTAGAGTTATAATATTTGCTGGGTTTGTTTTCAGAAAAAGACTTAAAAGTACATCAGATTACATCTATCAGACATTTTTTGTAAATGAAGAAAACAGTGATGTATGTATTAAAGCCCTTGGAAAAACTTGGAATCTCCACAGAGCCTACCTATGTCAGGTAAGTAATTGTAACCAAATGTAATGTTTTCTTTTTCTGTCAAGCCTGAAGGACATAATTTTGCCTCGAATTTTTATATGTAACAAATGTTGTGCATGCAAATGTTTCAACAATGCATGCCAATCAAGTGACACAGAGTGCTGACATTATGTCACCGTATTGTGTACCATTCTATCACCGTTACATCATATTAAGTGGTCAGGTAACCAGGCACAGGTAACCAAGGCATACATGGTGAAAAGCGGTGACCATCCCAGAACACAACATGCACGTGGCTTTATCCCCCAGGAAAAATGGGTTAGCTAAGCTCCTGCAGTAGTGTAGACATCCAGTGATCTCATGAGCATTGGTTTCTACTTTCTAGGACTATTTCATTTATAAATGCTGCCAAATCTTCTTTGTTCTAGTCTGACTATTTCAAATGCATGTTTCATGGAAAATGGAAGGAATCTGGCGAGTCTGTTATCCACCTCACCATTCCGGATCCTAATATCGATGCAAAAGGTATATAAAATTGGTTTTATGTAGAAAAAATGGAATGGGTTTCTTTGAAATATAGCTCAGGTACATCATATTTGGAGTGCATGTCCATGCACAGGGTTCTCCCCAGGAATTTCAGTAGGCATGTCTGACAATCGGGCAATTCATTCCAGATTGCTAATTGGAGTGAATTACGCGTGTTGTAAGCAGACCCAACACCCAGATTTATAAACTCGATCAGTCTATCAACATGAACCCACAGCATGACTGTGTTGGGGTTATCTAAAGTAAATGCAGCTGCAAATTAAGGCATGTCGATTAGGCAAACAAGGTCAATTGATTGAAATTATGCACTTGAAATAATGCCTACTGCTTCATAATGTGGCTCATAGGGTCTATGTCCCCCAGGTTACTGCCGGAACGTACCCTGGGTACGGTCCGGTATACCGGAACATACCCTGGTAACTATCTAGCTGATATGGTTAGCATTAGGGTTAGGGTTAGGGTTAGAGTTAGGGTTAGGGAGTAGGCGTAGGCAACTCCCTAGACTCGTTAGTGGAGTAGGCGAGGTGCGGTCCGGCATATTAGATAGTAGTATTTAGTACCAGGGTACGTTCCGGCAGTACCCTGGGAGACATAGACCCTATCAGCCATAATGTGAGCAACCTTAATTTTTTCTCCTAGCTCTGGGTAAATAACTTTCAACAAATTTGATATATGTCTCGTACAAGAAATTGATTCAAATATGACCCAGTCATTTCCTCAAGTATTGATTAGCATTTGGTCACACATGTAATAATGAATTGTTATTGCAGCACTGAACATTGCTTTAGGATCCTTGTACAGTGATCATGTGGCAGTGGCACCGGCTCAGGTGGCCTCTGTGCTGGCTGCTGCACTGCTGCTTCAACTGGTATGTCCAATAATCGTTTAAAGCATCTTCATTACTATCGATTTGGCTTGTGTTTGAATGTGTGTCTGTGTGTGCGTGTGCATGTTTGAATGTGTGTGTGCGTATGTGGGTGCGTGCGTGCATGCGTGCGTGCGTGGGTGCGTACGTGCGTGCGTGCGTGCGTGCGTGCGTGCGTGCGTGCGTGCGTGCATGCGTGTATTCGCTACACTGAATCGAGTGTACGTATTTTGAACAGAAAGAGTAAGTATAATTTATTGTGTACATATGCATTCATGCGTCCATGTGAATGTCTACTCATGTTTATTACAGGATGTAAGCATATGCCAAAGGTAAATTTGCACATTTGTTAGCTAATATTTCTATTGAAAATTCTTTTAATATTGATAAATAATTTCATTTTATATTTCAGCCTGACCTGTGTGCACAGTGCCAAAGCATCATGCTGGATGTTATTTAGTAAGTGTTATGAGTTTTTTGCATGGGTATTTTCATTAACCTACTTAATATTTTTATGTGAAACATTATGTTCTTTAAAGTGTGATTTCATATTTATATAAGATTTACCCAGCTAACTTTATTAATTTCATACGTAATTTGATATTGTTTAGTGAATAAGGCTTAGACAAATTATTAGTTTACTCATTTAAAGGCTCTGTGATGAATATGGGTAATTATATCTGCTCTATATTTGCAGTGATGAAACGGCAGCATACTATAACAGTGCAGCTCTCCTCTATGGAATGCAGGACATCGCAGGCAAAACCTTCAAATGGCTGCTAAAGAATCTCATGCCAATACAGACTCCTGTGTTAATTAAAAGCCTTAGGTATGGCCTGATCTGACATCTAATTCAATAGGGTGCAAGCTGTCCTACTATAAACTATGATAAAATAGCACTGAAAAGAAATAATCGTATTTGAAAAGATTTTGAAATTACCTGAATAATTCCGAGAGCATATGGTTGTATTGATTATTAATATCGCAGTATAACCAAGAACGTGTTTCTATTGTTAGTTTTTTTTTGAAAAAATTATGTTAATTGAAGATTAAAAAATTCCAGTTATTTGATTACTGGATAAATCTGTAAGATTTACGTTGATCTACAAGGATATCTATCTGTTTTTTGTGTGCAGCCAGAAGCAACTGTGTGATCTGCTGTCATCACCTGACTTGTTTGTGATGCAGGTGGAGATGGATATCTATAACCTGGTGAAAAAGGTAAAAATTTGGTTACCCAGTTTTCTTCCCATTTACATTTAATATACCTGGATTATTTTTGACTGTATAACTGTATATATGTGTATCACTTTTACTGAAGAAATATTTAAGCCGTTTGACTACAGCAACTTTTAGGGGTTATCATGTGCATGCCCAGAGCATGCCTATATAATCAACATAATTATTGGCATATTAATGCCATAATCACATATTCACAATATAAGATGGAAAGGGTGTGAATGTAAATATGAATATATATATATATTTTATATATATATATATATATATATATATATATTTATATATATATATATATATATACTGTCTGTGCTGGAATTACTCCTTGTGTGTGGTATGCGAACTGGTAGCAACCTACAACTGCACATAATGGCTGACCTAGCTGTGTAACCAACCATTAAGTAATCTGTTACAGTGGGTATTCCTCCAGTGTAACCCCAGCTGGTCTGGGCAGAGCAAGTCGGATCTCGTGACCGATTCACAAGAGTATTTCCGAAAGCATGCAGGTATGGAGAAAATAAAAATGAAAAAAACAGCACAAACTGACAAATTCTAGACTTTTATTGGGACAACCATCCGACAATACTATACATGTTTCTTTATAACTGCATATGTACACATAATCAATTTATCTGATTTCAGAAAATTGCAAAGAAAAACGCTTCATAGAAAGTGAAGATGTGTGCAAGTATTTACCGGTCTTCAGACTGATCAGGTTGCCATACATAATCAGCGATTTGAACTCTGAGAAGGTCATAGAGGAAGATAAAATATTTCCTACAAGTATGCTACTGTAAACACATGAGTTTTCATTACTAGCCATTGCTGTTTATTCAGTAATAACGTCAACAAAGCCAGTATGAACTAGTAGCAATTAATTTGATTTTGACGAAGCACATATAAAGATATCTCTCATAGGAACTAATGCAACAAAACTTATTAAAAATTACACATTCGTTTAGTTATCATAAATTTTACCATGTAAACTCCACTAGAGGGATGTTGTTTTATGTAATAGCATGCCAATGTAAAATCTACATTCATAGCAAGCTAGCATAATCCTGCTTGCTATTTAATTATTATATTATTTTAAGTGTTCATAGTAGGTGCTTTCATCATTACGATTTAAGATGTTGGACTTCTGGATAGTTTAACATAACACAGGGTTGACATTTTTCATGTCACCTCTTACTTTGCATAGGTTGGTTAAATCCTGTCTACAAGCTGCAGTGGAGGAGAATGCTCAGGTTGGAACAGGGTTTTGATTCAGGGTATGTCACAGATGCTGGAATTCAGATAAACGAGATGTAAGAGTTTTGAAGCTAATATTTTAGGCTGCTACTGGTAGAGTTATTCCTATGTACTAGCCTACACACAACTTGTTAGTGATGTTTTATTGATTGAGTGGTATACATGTGTTTTATTAATGGATTTTTGTATGAATAGATTTTGGATTAAATGAATGTTTAGATGTGTTGTGTGTTAGAAGCTAATACAGATTGTTTAGGTAACAATACCACTTTCAAGATTTAGGGAATTTTACACAATTTATGTTTCCCTAATTTGTAAATTTTAGTAGAATTTGACATTCTAGTGATTAACATTTCTTTTAGGCCACCTGGAGATGATAGCGTGAGTGATCAAGTGTTCAACGTTTTGTCAATGCGATGTGGTCGAATTTTACCAAAGACTGGAGAGGTATTTAAATTTAAATACAGATATGTAACTTTGCATTAAAGTGCATTGGTCATGTGTATAAATAACCTTTACAGTTATATATTATAATATCATATTACTTGGATTATTATGAATCATGAAACAATGATCCAATCATGGCATGGTGCTCCAACATTATGCGATATGAGATATATGTAATTAAAAAAAAGTAATAAGAATTATTATATGTAAGGTGTTCTATTATATATA
>NW_014577188.1:278466-312087 GCF_000485595.1 Priapulus caudatus | reverse complement strand
GATGAAAGGGCTCAAGGATAGAGAGCATGGTTGTGAGAGCAAAGCCGATGTGTTACGCTACATAGTTGTCAATCTCGCCATGCTCTCTATCCGGCCTTGTACCACAGGCGGCTTGGAACGTCTCAAGAAAAATAAATCTTCACACAATTTTTCACAATGATCGACCGCCTGTGTGCAAAATAGGTGAACGTATGTGAAACATATACGGTTAGTACTTACTTTGACATATCCGTGACTAACTGACACTATAAATTGGTAAAATGTTCCATGCACCTTAAGAAATGTGAGAAATTACGAGGTTATCATCGCAGAACTCCCGAACACCGTACGTCACAAAGCTATAATATATGTAAACAAACACGCGGGTTGCGAGGTGCCTGCCTCCGATATCCATTTCGAGGCCCGCTAAGCCAAGCATAAAGCGCGCGGGCAAGACGTCACAAACACAGCTATGTTCATTGGCTAAAACAATCGAGTAGCGCGGTTAGGGATTTTCGGAATTATTTAATTTTAAGAAAAACTTCAATGTTCAATGAATGACCTTTCATTATTTACGAAAAGCAAGCAGTCTCGCCAAACACCTACATGCAGTAACGGGTCACGTCGTTGACGCCCCATTCATGCCCATCAACGAAGAAGGCGGGACTTATTCTGATTACGGAGATGCCAAAATGCAACAGAAGGACGTAGCGCAGTGCGCTAAACAGCGTGCTATTTTCGTTTTTGTGCCAAACTCTATCGTAGGAAACCGTTCTAGCCTAGCAGAATGCCCTAGTTCCTGAGATCGGCGATTTGGTACTGTGATGGGTCCCCACCTTATATTATATTATAGAGAGGTACGGCGTAGGCTGTGATTGGAAGACACAAAGTGTCAATCCTCGGCGCGCCTCGGCATCATGGCCGCATCACGTCCAGAGGAGAGACCGGATACTAGAGAGGCGATGCGCAAAGGAGGCGTTGATCCTGACCGCTGCACGGATGTTGCGCGCAGTTCTGCGGCAAGGCGCGCGGGAACGTGCTACGATAGTATTGGGCGCTGGGAGCTATGCATCCGTGCGCAAAATCCATAGGCCGGCGCACGGATGCATAGCTCCCAGCGGACAGTGTAGATTTTTGTGCTCATTTAGCCTCTAAAGGACAAACGGGAACTTACTGAATATAGTTATTTAGCGCTAAGACTCACCACATCATTTGCGAAATGTCTCTCGGCACACACCGGCCCCCGGTCATCTGCGCATGCGCAAGCATTTCCGTGCACTGCTACCCTCTACCGTCCCTTAAAGAAACCCCGCACGATAGATTTTTGTAGACTAGTGGCGCGATCTATCGGCCGGCATATGTGCTAGACTCATCTGGGGCACGTTGCTACGAGGTTGACTTATATACGTCGACTGCCGTCGTCTTGTCAGACGTGCAGTGAATCCCGTGTCGAAACCTGTATGTGAATGGCTTCGATCGTATGTGAATCCTGTAGAATATGGATTTGATCCGTAGACTATGTTTCAAACCTGTCGTACCTCGTAACAACACACGTGGGCACGTGGGGCACGTTGCTACGGGCCAATAGCCTTAGTACGGCCTGGCCGGGTTTAGAGTACGGGTAAAGAATAATGACACGAAATTTCCCCAGCAACTAGCCTATGCTAGAAGCGCGCGCGCGGTGATTGGCAGTTGCCGTGGGCGTGTCACGACGGAAAACGTTTAAACTCCGTTTTTGACGGCTATAGGACGCGCGGCCATTAGGCCAAACTACTTTCTGGTAGCATTTGCAGCAAATCTCGAGCTACGTGGGTAGTCAAAACCGTCGTGCTACGAACACAACTCTCGCTGGACGATTTCCGGACCGTTTTCCGTATACCCTAAAGGGACTTGAGAAAGTGTTCAGGATAGTGCTGGTTGTTTGTATTGGCGGCTGCTATGCGGCGTTTTCGTGCTGGTGCACGAGGAGGGCTGCGAGACGTCTAGTCACATTTATTCCAATCGAAGCTCTTGTTTAAATTGTTAATGTTTTATTTTTGGTCATCCATGGGTATCTAGTAATGAAGTCCAAAGTTTTACACATAAATTGGCGATCAAACTTGTGAATTTGTGAGTCTGTCATTGGAAAATTAAACTATAATATTGGTATAGCACATATATATATATATATATATATATATATATATGCATATTTTAATTTTAACACAATTACATCTTGTTCCTTAGTAACTTAGGGGCCGTCCACAATTATCAACGTTATCAAAACTCTACAGACTATAAATTTTTATGACCATCCCCTAAAAGTGCACAAATAAAAATATTCATTCTCAGATCTGGTCAGGGGAGATGTGCATCAATACTTATGTGTACTTTGAAAAGGGTACAATGGCTGTTGACTCTGTCTCTCCTGGGTATAGTTTGTATGTTTGGAACATTGATAGTTGTGTATGGCTCATTTTTTAATGTTAACAGGTTTTCTGTAATTGCCTTGGATGAAAAAGGACAGGTGACGTACGAGAAGTCTACAGAAAAAACGCATGGAGCCCTATCAAAGGATGAGGCGAGTCATTTTGTCTTAAATACACTGTATAATAAACTTCGCTTTTCCTGAATCTATAATGTAGGGCATGTTGACATACCTCAATGTATACGTATATGATGTATAAATGTTAGTGAGTGTATTATTCATATGTTCCCATAAAAACGTCCATATGATTCTTACACTTATACGAAAGTGTGCACTTATACAAAAGTGTGTATCTATAAAGTATAATTATTATAGCATTCCATAGGATATGAGTGTATTAAAGGCATACTAGGCCCATTGATTATGCAATGTTGACGAATGCTAGAGTGACTGGCACCTTGTGTAGTTAATAAGTACATTACCTTATAGCCAAACGAGTATTAGTTTGTCCATTATCACTGCTGGTTACATTACAAGCAAGACTTGAAATCGGTTGTTGACATTCATTTACGTGCCGTAAATGTCATCCAGGAGTCAAGCGATGACGTAAACATTTGTGCAGCCCATATGTTTTGGATGCCAGATGAAACGGAGGTGTCAGCGGTGTAACCACGGACACGGACTAGACATGGAAATAGAGTAAAACACACGTACTAATCACGGACGCACATGGACAGACCTGACAAAAAGTTCCTTATCACGAGCGTCCGTGTTTATGAAATCACTGATGATAGCATTGCGTACGGCCGAGCATGCGTGCGAAAATGTCCGGTGCACTATAAATCTGTATCACACCCGCTTCGCCGGCAGCGGTTTGAAACTGTAAACAACTGATTTTTTGGACTGCGGATTTCAATTAGACATTTCTTAGTAACCAGCAGTGATATTGGACAAATTAATATGCGTTTGGATGTAAGGTTATGTACTTATTCACTACACAAGTTGCCAATTACTCTAGCATTCGTCAACATTGCATAATTAATGGGCCTAGTATGCCTTTAATTCAATTTTGCAACAAATGACATTCATTGTGTCTGGAAGTTTTTTTTTTAGGTCTGCTAGTATTAATGTATTTAATCATGTGTGTATCTCATGATTATTCGCATGAAACACATAAGTATTAAAATGTTTTTTAATAGGAGGCACTAGTGCTGCACGTGGACAGAAAGGTGGCTTTTCCTCTGTACATCAGTGTGCATCTGCTTTTCTTTACCCCCGAAGAAGTTGCAGCTAGCAATCTAAATCATGGTGAAGAAGAGGTGCCAAATAACATACCTCCAGAAATAGAAGGTGGAGGAAATCTCAGAGTGGGAGAAGAAGAAGTACAATTGTAGTATCCAGCATTAGTTATAGCAACATCCATAAAACAGACAATGCACAATGTATTGCAGCGCAAGGGGGGGGGGGACATCTGTGAAAATGCTTTATATTGTAAGGTTATTTATAGTTAACACATATTCTATGTTAAACTACTTTTCTGAACAAGTTTCTTGTGCTAAACATGTGGTTATTAGTTGGTCGGTTTTTACAAATGAGTAAGACATAACAAGATGACATGTTTATAATGGCATGCATGCTAAACTAAAGACATCAAGACCAAGGTTGTTGGAACCAAATGCAATTTGTTGCTAAAATGCCAAAGCGTTTTGTGAAAGCGCATTTGTAAGTTGTCCGTCTGATATTATATTTATGTATAACAACAACAAGTGATACATTGTGTCAAATGTAGGACATTTGTTATTCACTAGTTGGTAGGAAAAATGTGCAGATTTATTCAAGTTGTAATAAGAATGTCGACATTGTGTGTTCTGCTATCTATGTAGTTGTACACCGTCTTCATTGTGTCTACTTTAGGTTGTTCCTTAAGTTCAGTAACAACAGCTTGTATTGCTTGTTCTATAGAGTTTCTACACTCGTTGAAATTGCATTTATAAGAAGGTTGTGATCACGAAATTAGAATCATTCCAATCTCATCACGATTGTACATCCTAGTTTGTTTCATATGAAAATAATAATATTGATTGGATTTATTAATAATTCTTATGCCGTTTAGCTACCTATTTATTTATAATTTATTTAATTTAGTTGATAGTCTTCTGTGGTAGGAGCCTTTTCATAGTTGTGTTTGTTTGATGACAAATAGATACAATCAGGAGTGAATAATTACAAATTCCAATTTGTCATTATTGACAATTTCTCATTATTCACCCGTGATACAATTCATGGTCTCTCACAATAAAATTGGAAACTGGTGGCAATTAATAGCTAACACAGTGGTTTGATAGTTTTATGTGCTGTTTCTAATGCACAATGTCTAATAACAAGCTCTATTAGCATTATATTAGGACCTCATGTTTATATATTATAGGATGCTTTTTGTGCACTTGAGTGTTGGTGCTATAAAGTGTTTTTTGCAAATATACCCCAAATGTCAAGCATTTTTACTAAACCGACAACCTCATCCATTGTCTCGCGACCTGTTCAAGCTTTGTGAGTTATGATACACACAAGCAGACAACGCTTTCACTCAGGTTTACATATATTGGTATTGGTTAATATCAATGTTAATATCCATAATGTTACATTATATTGTTTGCTTCAATTTATTACCATGTGCACTTCCAAATACAAACATTAAATAATGAATTTTACACAAGGATAGTGATACATGCTAGATGGAGCGATGATCGCTAACAACGTGGCTAACAAAATGAAATTGCATCTCCCTCTGCATTACTCCCTCCCTCCTTGTCTCTCCTCTTCCCTTCCTTCTCCCCTTTCACTCACTTCCCCTCAATATTTGCCTCCCCCTCCCAAATGGTATCGCCTACGACCTCGTTAGCACGGTAAAATTTCAGCAGGCAAATGGCCGCATTTCGGCTCAAACTTCCACCCCCCCCCAAAGCACAAAAAGTGGATATATGGCTATAATACGCGTTTTTATAGTCACATAATCACACATACACACACTAACACTAATCTGTTCTAGGGTCTCTGCCGAACCCAAATTTGGGCCAGATATGGCGGCGCTTCCTCTCCTTGTTATATTTAGCTCCTTGGTTCGTTCCAGCGCACGGCCTCGCGGAATTGGCGTATTTTTTTCAGCAAATACCCAAAGACAATTTGGCAGACGTGCAATCGCATGAATCTTCAAAATAAGCACATGCGTTTGTTAATATCTTTAGTTTTGAACTTCAGACTGTGGACTCCTTCATTTTGCTGCGGACTCCCTCTTTTTGACGGCGGGGAGTCAACGGACTCCCTTGCTCAAAAGTTAATTTCTACCCCTGAAGTAACATATTAGCTCTAGCACTATAGCCCTTGTTCGCCACAGGGGCGCCTCTGGTGAACAAGGGCTATAGTACTAGAGTTAGTAACATATATACTTATTTATAATAAATGTTCAATATTTTCGCATATAAACGTTGATGTTTTGTGATTATTTCCAGTAACATGGAGCTAAATTTAACTAAAAGGAATACATACTATAGGTAGCATTTCGTCTAGCAGTTCCATTTTTCCATCTGGCATTCCCTTATTCACCTTGGTAGTTGGCAGTTGCTGTTTCTCTTGGACTTCATCATCATCACTAATATTTCATAAACAAAATAGACATATATAATTAAATACAAAGTTATATTCCATGTAGATTTATTATAGGTTAAATGTTTCTATTCCATAACATGGAAAGCCTATAGCTGCGTTCACACGAGATACACGGCCTCGCTGGTTTTGTACTTATCTGGTGCTGAATTCGGCTGAAATACCGTGCTAACACAACCCGGAGCGTTCACACGAGAATCGAGGCTTAGCTGGCTAGGTATAATATAGATTGGTACCTGGTCGACAGTTCCACACGCTACACTAACGTCGTGTAGCGAAAGGGTACCAGTCTAGGTAAGAGCACTAAAGTTTTGCAATTCGAAATTGCGTTCACACGACAGACAATACGCGGCCAGCGTGGTGCCGAATGTTTCAGCTCAGAATCACTTTCCGCGCCGAGTAAGCCTCGTATTTCAGTACGGTACTGACTAAGCCGCGTATAAGTCTTGAATATTTTTAACATGTGAACGCTCAGTACGGAACTGAAATCCTCGTGTGAACGCAGCTTATATTTAGTGCTATGTAATACATTATACATAAATCTACAGACATTGTTTGTCACGGTCAAGACAATTACAGTGTTATATAATATGAAATCATTTACATAAACAATAGCTTCCACATATATATGTGCTGCTGCATATTTGTGTATATACCTTGAAGTGGAATCAGAAGAAGAGCTTGATGAATCAGATGAGCTAGAACTATCAATACTAATAGTATTAATAGTGGTAGTAGTTTGTAGCTCAGTATCTCCAGTATTTCTCTTCAAAGAATCTTGTTCTAATGTTACAATAATTGGGGTTTCATCATCATTGCTGCTATTACTGTCACTGTCACTATCTTCTGTACCAGAGTCAGATGAGGATTCATTCACATTTGTTTCAGTTGCATCTTGAGAAATCCTACATGGGTTAAGCCTATTATCTGATTTGTGTGAAACGGTGTTGCTCATATTCACTTCTGTACACACGCTTCTGATGGATGGCAGTCCATCATTATGATTCTGAACATGGATCTCATTTTCAAAAACTGTCCCTGTAGCATTCACATTCGTGCAACTTTGCTCATTCCTACTGCAGGTGATCTCTCCTTCTTTATTGCTGATCAAGCTTGCATTGCCGATGGTCTGTCCCACAGCACTCATCTCCATGGGTAGATTACTACGAATATGATCTTGTGTTTTGTTTATAATAGTGTCACTGAAGGCAATGCCACCGCTAGTAGTAGTATCCTGATTCCTGCTGGACAAGATATCTTCTTTGCTGGTAACATTATTATTCCTGCCATCGAGTTTCACATGAGTTATCGTATTAGTTGGTGGTACAGTACTATCCCTAGTAGTAGTATCCATACTATTATCGCAGTTCGTCTCTAGCTCTGGTTTAGTATCAATGGTTAGATTATTGTTGCGTGGACAATTGCCTGTATTTTGCTGATGAGAGCCAGAGATTGCCTCTTCTTCATCGCCATTTGATGTGCATTCATTGGCACTGGCAGAGTCTACCATGCCAATGTCAATGCTTTCACTTTCAGGTTCCTTTAATTTTATACTTTCCATTTCACTGACACTGTGATTTTTTACTATCAGAATACTAAGTACCTAACCAGTATATACCCTGCTACATCGGCGCGACTACTCCCTGACAACAATATTCAGTACTGTAGTGTTGACCTAATGTTGTAACTTGTAATAGGGGAGAAGTCATATCGTCGGGCCGTTATCATCTTTTCAAATTTGTACTTCTCGATTTTTGCTTGTAAAAATGACCATTGACGTCACATGCAGTCCCGAGTCCGTTTGAAGACTGATTACTCAGACCAAAACGTTTGCTCTTTTGATAACCAGGATACTCTACCACAAATTATAACACAGTCTGTTTAAAGACATATGTCAAATGCTCATCTGCTAATCAGCTAGTATACCCGGTACTTCACCAAAATTTAGAAATGCCTGAGTATACCACGTTTTCCACGGGAGCTGACATGTTGGGAACAATTTCCAATGACGTCACGTCGTTTAGGCGATTATTCATAATAAATAATAAATAATAGAATAACTAGTGAAGTTTATGATATTAAGTAAATTTTAGACTTACTATTGTATTTTTTAATTTTAAGATATAAATAATTTTTTTCTAATAAAGGTGTAGTAAATTAAACTTGGTGCCCATCTTATTTTAGAATAGTGTGCTATCATTTATGAGAGCACACGCGTATTGACCCTTCGCTTGACATCTTTGCTTGACACTAATGGTTTGAGGTTGATGTTGTTGAATGAGGTGTTTGGTGAGGTCCGGTGATTTGTTCTTTTTTCTATTATAATTGCTTAGCTTCATTTTTAAACGATGGATCGGTATGGCACTGGAGGTTATAGCTCTCCCTATGGAGCAGGAAATGTACCCCTAAATCTTCCAGGTAATGCAAAGTTATGATGTTGTTTTAACCTTTGTGAATTGTCTGTCTTCCATGATCATGATGTAATAATACTATCAGGAGTAAGATAATATCTACCATATATACCTATATTATATATACCTATACCTATATACCTACCCCACCACACCTACATATACACCTACCTACCTACCCCTACATATACCTATATGATCTTACTCCTGCTAGTATTAGTATTAGCTAGAGTACAGTACAGTAGGTGATGGCACGACTCATTTGCACTCATTATAGCATACTCATTACGTAATGCGTTGACGTAGAGTCTTAATAAAACGGTATATAATTATTAACACTTGTGTTAACACTACAAGTGCTATAAAGCGTGTCCCACTAGTAATGTAATAGGTAGTGGTAAATTTACGATTTCTCACAATATTTAAAAGTGTGGCTCCTGTGACTGGTAGTGGTAAACCACATTATCAACTCTCGCCAGACTTCATGAGAAGAGAGTTTAGTTCAGTGTTCATAGTGCAGTTGTGGGGTGTTGTTTCCAAACAATATATTTATGTTTGTTTGTAGGCACTGGTTCAATGACGCAGCTCTCCCCATATCTCAACATCGATCCAGGCTATTTGTATCAGGTAATTTTATGTTTAATACGTTAATGTATTTTACTTATAATAATATACGTATAATTATTCTTTCACATATTTTTTAAGGGTGCCTTATACTGCCAATTCACTGATCGTGTGAAATAATAATTACAGGACTTACCTGTCTATAACAATGTTACTAACTTATTGTGCTGCCGAAGCAGGCAGAGCTTGTGATATAACTAATAGGCATATGTTAACCTGCTATTTTAAGAGAGTGAGTATTTGCCCTACGGTCGGGTGTATAAGAAAGGCTAGCTATTCGCCCGACAGTCTATAAGGATATGAACCAGTCTACGAGAGTTTATCCTCGCGCGAGATCTCTCGATATTGCCATTTTTAGAATTTCCGCACCACTGCTTTCATTGTTAGGGTTAGGGTTAGGGATATTTCTTGATATCAAGAATTGTATTTCTTGATATCAACAAGACGGTCGGGCGAATAGACAGTAGCAACATACACATGTGGCAGTCGGGCGAATAGCCTCGGCCCTATTTTAACATGATATAACACATGCCATATGCCACAATCCACCTCTTATTCAGAGACATGCCCAATTCAGCAACACATTAAGGTTGTTAGGGGCAGATAAGCATTGTATTTTTAGGTGATCAGTGGTTATGGGTGTCAGACTGTCAGTGGTGTTGGACCAGCTCTAATGTAATTGTATCCCCCACGTCAAAGTCGGCGCGGATAGTATGGTTTCATGTCTGTCCAGCCGCCGCCGCCGCAGACACTTTCCCTTCCGCTCTGTAACTCGACCCCTAATTGACCTAGCATGACCAAACATAGTCTACTTACACATCTTGGGGAGAAAGTGTGTCACGTACCAAAACCACGTCACTGCGGCTTTTATTTGACTTTGACCTTGACCTTGATCATATCTCCCTTCCGCTCTATAACTCGGCCCCTAATTGACCTAGTGCGACCAAACTTGGTATACTTACACATCTTGGGGAGAAGGTGTGTCGCGTACCGAAACCAGGTCACTGTGACCTTTATTTGACCTTGACCTTGACCTTGACCTTCATCACATTTCCCTTCCGCTGTATAACTCGGCCCCTAATTGAGCTAGCGCGACCAAACTTCGTATACTTACACATCTTGGGGAGAAGGTGTGTCGCGTACCAAAACCCCTAAGGCAACCAATTTTAACATACTTGCACATCTCAGGCAGATGAGTTGTGTAACAAACCTTTGTCTTTGTGACTTATTTAACTTTACCTACCTTCTACGTCTTTACAGAGATATTTTATTCATACTAGATCACGGGGGATACATGTAGTTGGCGACAACTGCCCTTTCTAGTTTTATTATATTCTTTTGAATTTCAGTATTTATTTTTGAATCTAGATATAGAACATCATTCTTTATATATGGTTCAAGATATATAACATTTTGAGTGGATTAATTAGAGTAGCAATTAACAAGGGTAGCGTTTGTATGTATGTGGTGTACATAATAGCTACGGATCTGATGGTATGTACTTGTTTCTCCAGAGTGAAGGCCCCGAATTCATTTTTCCGGAAGGTGCAAGTCACAAGCGGGGGAGGTTTGAGTTGGCCTTCTCACAGATCGGTGGTTCAGTGATGACAGGTAAGTGAAGTTGGCGTGATTTGAACAGAAATCCAATCTGTCAGTCGCTCATTCAAATAAAAGTACTATTTCCATGGAGACTGTCATCAACCAAGATAAATTTATATTGATTGACCAATTCATAGCTGTCGTTCAACTTTTTTCTAGTCAATATGTTAATCGTATTAATTTTTAATGTGTGGCTGCATATTATCAAGAGTAGATAATAGGGAAGGAGTGTGACATCAATAAACAAGGGAAATTCGTCATTTACTAGCCTTAAAATACCTACGATTTACTACGCGTAACGCAACCAACTTGAGCTCAAATCGTACCCAGTACATTTGCCTAGCATCGTACGAAATCGTTTCCTCGTATACACCCGCAATCCGGAGATATAGACTAAAACATATGACACGATTTTCCATTCTGTAGCCAGCAAAAATGTGTTCAGAGACGAATTTGAAACAAAAGGCAGCTACTAACGCACTATTGCTAACTCGGCGGGCAATGTGGCTCGCTGGGAGATTAGGCATCAACGCAACACTCGGCGAGATAACCTTTGACCCGGTACACAGCTACATACCGGCATACAGCTGGCATGCCCCCATACCACGCACGCACGCCAATCCGCTATCAGCAGCAGATCGGACTCAAATCTCCCAGCGAGCCACATTGCCCGCCGAGTTAGCAATAGCGCGTTAGTAGCTGCCTTTTGTTTCAAATTCGTCTCTGAACGCATAGATTTTGCTGGCTACAGAATGGAAAATCGTGTCGTACGTTTTAGTCTATATTTACGGATTGCGGGTGTATACGAGGAAACGATTTCGCACGATGCTAGGCGAATGTACTGTGTACGATTTGAGCTCAAGTTTGTTTGCGTTACGCGTAGTAAATCGTAGGTATTTTAAGGCTAGTAAATGACGAATTTCCCCTGTTTATTGATGTCACACTCCTTCCCTAAATATCTACTCTTGATATTATTTAAAGAAATAGAACTGTTAGCTGGTTACATTGGAATGTATATATTTAAGGTATCATGGTTGTATGTGCCATGTGGTTTTTCGTGTTGCAAAACATTCTACATAATGACCCAAGTTTGTAAGGATTTTTACACCCACCTACTGTATTAATCTGAAAAGTTCAATAGTCAAGGGGTAACAACTACCTTTTTAGGTAAGGTGAGAAAAATGCATGTGCAAGTAAAGGAGCAAAGAATTTGTTTTCGGAATATTTTTTGGAAGTTATTGAAATCATATTAAGCAGAAAAACATGAAGCTGAAAAATATTAAGCTGAAAAACATGGGTCTCTAAATTTTGCACGTGTGGGAACTTTGAGGTTGCTATTTTTAAAATTGAAGACAAATTTAGCACAATTTCACACAATTTTAAATCCTGGTATCATAGACGAAAATAATGCATAAATTTTATGTCAAATTCATGCTAGTATTTTAACACAGGGGCAGTCCTTGGTGGTGTTAATGGCCTCTACATTGGAGCAAGAGAAACAGCAGTGGCAGGACAGACAGGAGCGATCCGCAGAACACAGTATGTTTTATTTACCATTATGTCACAAAGTAATTCAATATTCGTTAATATTTTTACAGAGTTTATAATGTTGATTCTTCTTTATATATTGTCGATGGGCTTTTTATAAAAGTTTTGCCTTCATTCGCTATCATAAATATCCTATAATCACATTAGATCTTCAAATGTTGTACATATATTAATGAAATTAGTTGTGATCGAACGTTAATTGCCTAATTAGTTATGTAGTAGTAGTATATAAACTTAAGCAGCTGAATGAAGAGCTTTACACATTATCTTCCATAAAAACGTTTCAGTTCTTTTACTCTAATTTGTGTTGCTTAATAACAGTTAGATGTTCAATGTTATATTTCAAATTGGTCAATTGTTACTTATGTTAATGGCTGGCACCACTAGTGCTGCCTTTTACGGTGACAACTAGAACAAATTTTGATTCCATATGCCCCTATCTTTTGATTTGAACACCAGCAATAAAAGATGACAGGGTTAGTTTTTAGCTCGTCTTGACATCGTCAAGATGAGCTATTGCCATGGGGTGTCGTCCGTTGTACGTCCGTCTGTCCGTCAACATTTGGCTACAGTCAACGATAACTCAAGTACCGTTTGACCCACACGTTTCAAATTGCATATAGTTGTTACTCTTACTCCTATGGGAGAGGTTTGAACGTTCTATTTTGGAGCACGCCAGTAGACCTACATTCGAGCCACGTCCACTTTTTGGCAAAAATGGAAATGGCCATAAGTCAGTTCAGGTTCAATGGATTTTGCTCATTTCTGGTATGTGAATGAATGAGGACTGGCCCCAAAACATATCACACAGGTTTTGATTTTTTTTTTAATGGATATATGGCTATAATACGCGTTTTTATAGTCACATAATCACACATACACACACGAATGGACGCGCACACACGGGCTTGGACGCACGCACGCACGCGTGCGCGTGTATTATAGGCGCAAATTCATATATTGTGCCCCAGGGGGGGGGGGGGAAAAATTTTGAGCCAAATTACGGTCATTTGCCTGCGAAAGTTTTCCCGTGCTACTAATTGTGCCGTGGCCGATACTATCCGCGAGAGGGGAGTAAGGAAGTGAAGAAGAGGGAAGTGGACGGAATGAGGACGTCCTGATATCTCTATCTCTCTCTCTCTATCTATATATATATATATATATATAGCGCCCGCGAAAGAAAGGAAAATGGCAAGAGAGAGGGAGAGAGAGAGGGAGGGAGGGAGAGAGAGAGGCAGGGAGATAGAGGGAGAGGGAGATTAATACTGGAGGCACTGCGCGTGCTCTGTGTTCGTGTACTGTGTTTACAACACGCGTTTCCGTGAGAATCAGCGAGGTTCCTTTGTGCGAGGATGTCAAAGAGCATCACTTTCTCTCCCCCTATCTCACTCGCCCTTTCTTTCTTTCTCTCTCTCTCCCTCTTGCAATTCTTCTGTCTTTCTCGGGCGCTATATTCATACTATATATATACTCTTCTCTCTCCGTCCACTTCCCTCTTCCTCACTCCCCTCTCGCGGATAGTATCGCCCACGGCACCATACCAGTAGCAATAGAAGACTCGCAGGCGAATGACCGTATTATGGCTCAATTTTTTTCACGTTTTTCACATGTGTTATATTATTATATCTATGCTAATGCCATTGGATGGTGGCGCCTCTAGCGGATCACTATATCTCCCTCGAAACACTGTTTAATGTGGCATATGGCTAAATTGGCTTTTACATTTTTTGGTGTTATATATTTACATCATATGCGATTTCAATATTTGTTAAGTTTGCCCCTGCATGACAATCAGGGTTGTAGCCTTGTTGAATCGTCAATTAATTTGTTGCTGAAAAACTACACTTAGACATTAAGGAAAGTATATACATATATAATTATAATATATGCATGTCACTGTCGAAATATAAGCTAAACAATGGCATTGAAATATAACTTGGTCATAATAAGAAAATATACTGCATCTATCAAGTTCCATAAAGGAATGGATCTAAAAATATGAGCAAAGATTAACAAGGTGAAAACAAATCTGCCTATACATACCTTCTATACTCACTACACATATAATTTTGACATTTTTATACAATCTGCCACACATGTATGAGTCGAAATTCGCTATATAGCGATTGCGCAACACAAGTGATTTTCACCGAACGCAATTGAGCGATGTTTCGTAGCAACAATATGCCAGCTACTTACGTATTTAGAAGTCAGACCCATTTTATTTTGATTTCTGTACGAAATTGAAGCGTAAATGACTCTGAATCAGAGCAGGAAGACACAGAAGACATAGAATAAATCATAAACTAAAACAGGGAGGAAGGGAAGGGGTACTGCCAGTTTGGAGGGCAACAGAGGTAGGTGCAAGTAATTGTTTAACCTAACTTGCGGCATGCGCAAGTGTGTTTTTTTTTTAGCAAATTTCGACGCCTGTGTATACATTGCATACATTAAGAATTGTTATACATCCAATCAAGAGCATATTAAGAAGCTCTTAACAGCATATTAAGAAGCTTCTTAATACGCTCTCGATCCCATCGTTTTGTCATTCAGCGATTACTCTAAATGCAGTAATTTTCAACAAAATCGTTTGCAACGTAAATTCCGTTAACTATTCTGGTAATACTGCATTGCCATGTCAGTGATGTCATGCAATTTAGCATCTGGGGCCTGTAGTTCTCTGACGTTCTGATCTAGCATTCCTGATCCTGGGTGCATCGGAAACCTGAATGAATCACCTGGGTGAGGGGTCCAGCCAGTCTGGGGTTGCCTACTTCTCTCTGAAGGCGCAGCCACGAATGGAAAACCGGAATGCCAATGATGATCTGGTGGCGGTGGTAGTGGTGGTGGTGGTCGCCATGTTTGGGACTGGGGTCTGTAGTTGTATTGGTCGCCAAATCTACCACAAGGTGGTCGGACTTGCTGTCTAGGATGCAGATGGTGCTGCCGTGGCTGAAACCTTGGCCGAAACATGTGTGGTGACCTCGGAAAATTCATGCTCATGGGCGGTGGCCCTCTCATGTCACCTCGTAAAGGTGGTCTGCTCATAGAATTGCCTGGAAATCCACCATGCATAGACTGGTGCTGATCTCCATTCCCCTGAAGCGTCCTTGATAACCTATAGACACAGAGGGCATCGGACTAGCAGATTTACACTTAAAAGGAGGCACTGGTAAGTTGTAATGATATGCATAAGGGCTTATGCTATATATCCATCCTTGTTTGACATTTTGATTTGGTTTCTAGAGATAGGAAGATTCTTGATAACGTTCTGACCTATACGAATTGGAACTATATACTTACTGCAAACTACTACAGAGAATATTGTTATTATTGTATTATTACTTATGTAAAATAATATGTCAATTTCTTGTGTTGCGATCACAATAACTGAGCGCGTCTCGCGGTTCCTCACGAGATCAAAATTCGAAATTTAGATTGTCTCCCAACCCTATCAGGGCACGAATGATTTGGAAACAGTCCGTTGCTAAATATTGGCGCCACTATAGCTTCAAAATTTGTCTTAACACCTCACACAATAGCGCCATTTTAGCAGTAAATTGTGCGAATTCAGCTCGTGCAAGATTGCGATTTACAGCAATACGCTAGCAAATATATGTAAACGAATATCAGTACCACGAAGGTGAGTGATTAGTGGTCATAATAAGCTGAGGAACGTATACACTTGCTTCTTTATTGGTGGCAAATTTTGATGAGAAAAATCAGTTAAAAATGCGGGAATCGGGTGTCTCACTCTTGTGTTATTATCTACTCTTGACGTGATGTATAATGTTAATCTGTACGCCATCTATTGATGAATAGAATTTTTATAAATTTTTAACTTTTTTGAAATTTTTGAATTTGTTTCAGCCAGAACCACCTCACAGACGTGCCGATTCTGAAAATATATTTAGTTTTCCTCTAGGCTGCGGAGTTGTCTAGTTATGTGCAAACACACAAATTCGGCTGAACAACTTTATATATTATATAGATATATATATATATATATAAGTAAAGTCACACACGAACACCCGTGTAGATTTTATATATATATATATATATATATATATATATAGATAGAAAAATAGAAAGAGCAAGCGAGAGAGAGAGAGACAGATAGAGACAGAAAGAGAGAGAGAGAGAGAGAGAGAGAGAGAGAGAGAGAGAGAGAGAGAGAGAGAGAGAGAGAGAGAGAGAGAGAGAGAGAGAGAGAGAGAGAGAAAGTTTATATGAAACAAATTCTCCTCTATTTGAGGAAACGATAGGACACATTTAATTTAACTACCCTTACACTATATACTATAGTGGATAGCTGTACGGATATACACAATGAAATCATGACCTCTAGATAATACCATAAAAACTATACCACCACCATATAGAATTCACCAACTTTCATGACCACAATCAATTTTATTGCTCCCCATTTCCTTGCTATAATGTTAATGAATTTTGTCTTGACACCATCATTTTTGAAATTCTTACATGTGGTTTTACAAAGGCTAAATCACTACTACATAAATAAAACCCACTCCTACCCCCGACTGTTCTTTCGTATCTTCCTTCGCTTTGCTTCTGCATGCTTCCCTCCTGAATCTCCCTTCATTCCAGGGTCCTTGTTCGATCGACTACCCATAGACATTGATTTTGCAGCTTTTTCCTGTTCATCATCAGAAAAATCCTGCAGTTCTCGAGGTAACTCCTTGTCATATTCAGTTGACGCATCAGTTCCTTTCATCCTGACAGCCAAATCAATCATTACATCAATCAGGGTTTCTTCTACATAGGAAGCACTGCGGCGCACAGCCGTTATCAAATTTAACAATGCCATTGTGAAAATGTTCCTGTATTTACCCACCGTTGTCAAAATAGTGTCAATCCAAAAATAAATAGATCACCATCATGTGCTTTTGACTATCTACATGGAAAATCGTAATGAAATTCACAGCAACGTTTTTTTTGCGTGCCGACATACTCCTGTGTCATTCCCGATTGCAGCTTTTTCCACGATTCCGGGAAAGTTTTGCTGTCGCTCCCTCATACCAGCGGTGCCCACCCATACATATATAGCAATAAGCATGACCACATGACTGTAACAATCAGTGCATTCACCCCCCACCCCCCTATATTTATTTACAGCAAACTGTGTTCATATATATCTGCTATTAATAAATGCTCATGGTCACAAGTTATTTGTCCAGTTATAACAATGAGTTAAGCATAAGTATACTGCATATCTCAGAATATCCTGTTTATGAGTTCTCATGTAAAACTGCTTTGCAATAACGACAACTTTTTCCAAGTGTTATTATCGAACATGGTGTAGTGTAGCATTGTCAACTAATAAATATTACTTACGCTCTCAGTTGAGCAGTGAACACAAATGATGTAAACTCCTCCTTCTGGGGTGCGAAATACACCTTCATCCCAGGTTTGATACCCTTATTTTTAATGTCATCTTGCAAGTTGAACCGCACAGAGTAGAATGCTGAGGCTACTGGACCAAATGTCTCAAACACCTACAATACCAACAACAAATTTAGCAGGGATAGTTTTTTAAATAGGGATTTTTGATATAATTTAAATATAACTGTACATGTATATAAACATCTAGATATCTATTTACACGCGAACGCAGAAATCTTTTCAAGAATATTAATTGTTACGTCATGATACGCTCATTCTTTGATAAAATAGTAACTTTGAGAAAACATTACAATTCATGTAATCATATAACCATATATATGTGTTTTAAATTAAAGCTCTTCTCAGATACCTTTCCAAAAGGTGTTCGGTCTTCCAAGAACAGCACAGAATCCTCATTGATGGGAGGCATACCCTTCAATGATTCAACAACTACCAGAAGGCTAATTGCACTCGAGATTTGTCCTAGATGTCTGAGCTCCACTGACTCATCAACCGTGATATGCAAATCTTCTATTAGCGGTAGATCCTGTTTAGAGTATTAATTGATATCGTGATAAATTTAGAAAACCATTTGCACAACATCAACATTTGGAAATAAAATTTTAACTAGTTTTGATACTGCACTTGCATAGAAGCTACAAAGCTGTGTAACATCACAGCCCCCAAAAATAGATGCACACAATTGTAAGGTAGTTATATATATTTTTTAAATTGATTTAAAATGATTCTGATGTCAAAACTAAGCTCACTAATTCTATCTCAGAATAGCAATTACAAAATAAATGACAATAAGAAAAGAAAACATCTTGATAAGGACCACTTACATCTCAAGAAACTGCATTAAAAGCATATTATATTTATAATAATAGCTATAATAACTGTAATGGGTTGATAGTTATGATTACAGATCATTGATTTTTACCTATAGTCACAGTTTACAGTTACATTGGTCAAATAAAAACAAGTAACAGGGTGCGAAATTAACGGGAGTCCGGAGTCAAATACTCCCTGATTTATGTCGGACTCCCTGATTTGACATATGCAAGAGTCCGTGTGACTCCCTGAAAATTTCTGCTATACTAACTAGTTCGTTCCAAGGAGCTAAATATAACAAGGAGAGGAAGCGGATTGACTTTGTGCTTTTCGCCTAAAGAGCGCCACCTATGGTCCATAATCAGCTGAAACGGCTGTGCAGACCGAACCCAGAGACAATAAAACACTAATCTGTTCTAGGGTCTCTGCCGAACCCAAATTTGGGCCAGATATGGCGGCGCTTCCTCTCCTTGTTATATTTAGCTCCTTGGTTCGTTCCAGCGCACGGCCTCGCGGAATTGGCGTATTTTTTTCAGCAAATACCCAAAGACAATTTGGCAGACGTGCAATCGCATGAATCTTCAAAATAAGCACATGCGTTTGTTAATATCTTTAGTTTTGAACTTCAGACTGTGGACTCCTTCATTTTGCTGCGGACTCCCTCTTTTTGACGGCGGGGAGTCAACGGACTCCCTTGCTCAAAAGTTAATTTCTACCCCTGAAGTAACATATTAGCTCTAGCACTATAGCCCTTGTTCGCCACAGGGGCGCCTCTGGTGAACAAGGGCTATAGTACTAGAGTTAGTAACATATATACTTATTTATAATAAATGTTCAATATTTTCGCATATAAACGTTGATGTTTTGTGATTATTTCCAGTAACATGGAGCTAAATTTAACTAAAAGGAATACATACTATAGGTAGCATTTCGTCTAGCAGTTCCATTTTTCCATCTGGCATTCCCTTATTCACCTTGGTAGTTGGCAGTTGCTGTTTCTCTTGGACTTCATCATCATCACTAATATTTCATAAACAAAATAGACATATATAATTAAATACAAAGTTATATTCCATGTAGATTTATTATAGGTTAAATATGTTTCTATTCCATAACATGGAAAGCCTATAGCTGCGTTCACACGAGATACACGGCCTCGCTGGTTTTGTACTTATCTGGTGCTGAATTCGGCTGAAATACCGTGCTAACACAACCCGGAGCGTTCACACGAGAATCGAGGCTTAGCTGGCTAGGTATAATATAGATTGGTACCTGGTCGACAGTTCCACACGCTACACTAACGTCGTGTAGCGAAAGGGTACCAGTCTAGGTAAGAGCACTAAAGTTTTGCAATTCGAAATTGCGTTCACACGACAGACAATACGCGGCCAGCGTGGTGCCGAATGTTTCAGCTCAGAATCACTTTCCGCGCCGAGTAAGCCTCGTATTTCAGTACGGTACTGACTAAGCCGCGTATAAGTCTTGAATATTTTTAACATGTGAACGCTCAGTACGGAACTGAAATCCTCGTGTGAACGCAGCTTATATTTAGTGCTATGTAATACATTATACATAAATCTACAGACATTGTTTGTCACGGTCAAGACAATTACAGTGTTATATAATATGAAATCATTTACATAAACAATAGCTTCCACATATATATGTGCTGCTGCATATTTGTGTATATACCTTGAAGTGGAATCAGAAGAAGAGCTTGATGAATCAGATGAGCTAGAACTATCAATACTAATAGTATTAATAGTGGTAGTAGTTTGTAGCTCAGTATCTCCAGTATTTCTCTTCAAAGAATCTTGTTCTAATGTTACAATAATTGGGGTTTCATCATCATTGCTGCTATTACTGTCACTGTCACTATCTTCTGTACCAGAGTCAGATGAGGATTCATTCACATTTGTTTCAGTTGCATCTTGAGAAATCCTACATGGGTTAAGCCTATTATCTGATTTGTGTGAAACGGTGTTGCTCATATTCACTTCTGTACACACGCTTCTGATGGATGGCAGTCCATCATTATGATTCTGAACATGGATCTCATTTTCAAAAACTGTCCCTGTAGCATTCACATTCGTGCAACTTTGCTCATTCCTACTGCAGGTGATCTCTCCTTCTTTATTGCTGATCAAGCTTGCATTGCCGATGGTCTGTCCCACAGCACTCATCTCCATGGGTAGATTACTACGAATATGATCTTGTGTTTTGTTTATAATAGTGTCACTGAAGGCAATGCCACCGCTAGTAGTAGTATCCTGATTCCTGCTGGACAAGATATCTTCTTTGCTGGTAACATTATTATTCCTGCCATCGAGTTTCACATGAGTTATCGTATTAGTTGGTGGTACAGTACTATCCCTAGTAGTAGTATCCATACTATTATCGCAGTTCGTCTCTAGCTCTGGTTTAGTATCAATGGTTAGATTATTGTTGCGTGGACAATTGCCTGTATTTTGCTGATGAGAGCCAGAGATTGCCTCTTCTTCATCGCCATTTGATGTGCATTCATTGGCACTGGCAGAGTCTACCATGCCAATGTCAATGCTTTCACTTTCAGGTTCCTTTAATTTTATACTTTCCATTTCACTGACACTGTGATTTTTTACTATCAGAATACTAAGTACCTAACCAGTATATACCCTGCTACATCGGCGCGACTACTCCCTGACAACAATATTCAGTACTGTAGTGTTGACCTAATGTTGTAACTTGTAATAGGGGAGAAGTCATATCGTCGGGCCGTTATCATCTTTTCAAATTTGTACTTCTCGATTTTTGCTTGTAAAAATGACCATTGACGTCACATGCAGTCCCGAGTCCGTTTGAAGACTGATTACTCAGACCAAAACGTTTGCTCTTTTGATAACCAGGATACTCTACCACAAATTATAACACAGTCTGTTTAAAGACATATGTCAAATGCTCATCTGCTAATCAGCTAGTATACCCGGTACTTCACCAAAATTTAGAAATGCCTGAGTATACCACGTTTTCCACGGGAGCTGACATGTTGGGAACAATTTCCAATGACGTCACGTCGTTTAGGCGATTATTCATAATAAATAATAAATAATAGAATAACTAGTGAAGTTTATGATATTAAGTAAATTTTAGACTTACTATTGTATTTTTTAATTTTAAGATATAAATAATTTTTTTCTAATAAAGGTGTAGTAAATTAAACTTGGTGCCCATCTTATTTTAGAATAGTGTGCTATCATTTATGAGAGCACACGCGTATTGACCCTTCGCTTGACATCTTTGCTTGACACTAATGGTTTGAGGTTGATGTTGTTGAATGAGGTGTTTGGTGAGGTCCGGTGATTTGTTCTTTTTTCTATTATAATTGCTTAGCTTCATTTTTAAACGATGGATCGGTATGGCACTGGAGGTTATAGCTCTCCCTATGGAGCAGGAAATGTACCCCTAAATCTTCCAGGTAATGCAAAGTTATGATGTTGTTTTAACCTTTGTGAATTGTCTGTCTTCCATGATCATGATGTAATAATACTATCAGGAGTAAGATAATATCTACCATATATACCTATATTATATATACCTATACCTATATACCTACCCCACCACACCTACATATACACCTACCTACCTACCCCTACATATACCTATATGATCTTACTCCTGCTAGTATTAGTATTAGCTAGAGTACAGTACAGTAGGTGATGGCACGACTCATTTGCACTCATTATAGCATACTCATTACGTAATGCGTTGACGTAGAGTCTTAATAAAACGGTATATAATTATTAACACTTGTGTTAACACTACAAGTGCTATAAAGCGTGTCCCACTAGTAATGTAATAGGTAGTGGTAAATTTACGATTTCTCACAATATTTAAAAGTGTGGCTCCTGTGACTGGTAGTGGTAAACCACATTATCAACTCTCGCCAGACTTCATGAGAAGAGAGTTTAGTTCAGTGTTCATAGTGCAGTTGTGGGGTGTTGTTTCCAAACAATATATTTATGTTTGTTTGTAGGCACTGGTTCAATGACGCAGCTCTCCCCATATCTCAACATCGATCCAGGCTATTTGTATCAGGTAATTTTATGTTTAATACGTTAATGTATTTTACTTATAATAATATACGTATAATTATTCTTTCACATATTTTTTAAGGGTGCCTTATACTGCCAATTCACTGATCGTGTGAAATAATAATTACAGGACTTACCTGTCTATAACAATGTTACTAACTTATTGTGCTGCCGAAGCAGGCAGAGCTTGTGATATAACTAATAGGCATATGTTAACCTGCTATTTTAAGAGAGTGAGTATTTGCCCTACGGTCGGGTGTATAAGAAAGGCTAGCTATTCGCCCGACAGTCTATAAGGATATGAACCAGTCTACGAGAGTTTATCCTCGCGCGAGATCTCTCGATATTGCCATTTTTAGAATTTCCGCACCACTGCTTTCATTGTTAGGGTTAGGGTTAGGGATATTTCTTGATATCAAGAATTGTATTTCTTGATATCAACAAGACGGTCGGGCGAATAGACAGTAGCAACATACACATGTGGCAGTCGGGCGAATAGCCTCGGCCCTATTTTAACATGATATAACACATGCCATATGCCACAATCCACCTCTTATTCAGAGACATGCCCAATTCAGCAACACATTAAGGTTGTTAGGGGCAGATAAGCATTGTATTTTTAGGTGATCAGTGGTTATGGGTGTCAGACTGTCAGTGGTGTTGGACCAGCTCTAATGTAATTGTATCCCCCACGTCAAAGTCGGCGCGGATAGTATGGTTTCATGTCTGTCCAGCCGCCGCCGCCGCAGACACTTTCCCTTCCGCTCTGTAACTCGACCCCTAATTGACCTAGCATGACCAAACATAGTCTACTTACACATCTTGGGGAGAAAGTGTGTCACGTACCAAAACCACGTCACTGCGGCTTTTATTTGACTTTGACCTTGACCTTGATCATATCTCCCTTCCGCTCTATAACTCGGCCCCTAATTGACCTAGTGCGACCAAACTTGGTATACTTACACATCTTGGGGAGAAGGTGTGTCGCGTACCGAAACCAGGTCACTGTGACCTTTATTTGACCTTGACCTTGACCTTGACCTTCATCACATTTCCCTTCCGCTGTATAACTCGGCCCCTAATTGAGCTAGCGCGACCAAACTTCGTATACTTACACATCTTGGGGAGAAGGTGTGTCGCGTACCAAAACCCCTAAGGCAACCAATTTTAACATACTTGCACATCTCAGGCAGATGAGTTGTGTAACAAACCTTTGTCTTTGTGACTTATTTAACTTTACCTACCTTCTACGTCTTTACAGAGATATTTTATTCATACTAGATCACGGGGGATACATGTAGTTGGCGACAACTGCCCTTTCTAGTTTTATTATATTCTTTTGAATTTCAGTATTTATTTTTGAATCTAGATATAGAACATCATTCTTTATATATGGTTCAAGATATATAACATTTTGAGTGGATTAATTAGAGTAGCAATTAACAAGGGTAGCGTTTGTATGTATGTGGTGTACATAATAGCTACGGATCTGATGGTATGTACTTGTTTCTCCAGAGTGAAGGCCCCGAATTCATTTTTCCGGAAGGTGCAAGTCACAAGCGGGGGAGGTTTGAGTTGGCCTTCTCACAGATCGGTGGTTCAGTGATGACAGGTAAGTGAAGTTGGCGTGATTTGAACAGAAATCCAATCTGTCAGTCGCTCATTCAAATAAAAGTACTATTTCCATGGAGACTGTCATCAACCAAGATAAATTTATATTGATTGACCAATTCATAGCTGTCGTTCAACTTTTTTCTAGTCAATATGTTAATCGTATTAATTTTTAATGTGTGGCTGCATATTATCAAGAGTAGATAATAGGGAAGGAGTGTGACATCAATAAACAAGGGAAATTCGTCATTTACTAGCCTTAAAATACCTACGATTTACTACGCGTAACGCAACCAACTTGAGCTCAAATCGTACCCAGTACATTTGCCTAGCATCGTACGAAATCGTTTCCTCGTATACACCCGCAATCCGGAGATATAGACTAAAACATATGACACGATTTTCCATTCTGTAGCCAGCAAAAATGTGTTCAGAGACGAATTTGAAACAAAAGGCAGCTACTAACGCACTATTGCTAACTCGGCGGGCAATGTGGCTCGCTGGGAGATTAGGCATCAACGCAACACTCGGCGAGATAACCTTTGACCCGGTACACAGCTACATACCGGCATACAGCTGGCATGCCCCCATACCACGCACGCACGCCAATCCGCTATCAGCAGCAGATCGGACTCAAATCTCCCAGCGAGCCACATTGCCCGCCGAGTTAGCAATAGCGCGTTAGTAGCTCAAATTCGTCTCTGAACGCATAGATTTTGCTGGCTACAGAATGGAAAATCGTGTCGTACGTTTTAGTCTATATTTACGGATTGCGGGTGTATACGAGGAAACGATTTCGCACGATGCTAGGCGAATGTACTGTGTACGATTTGAGCTCAAGTTTGTTTGCGTTACGCGTAGTAAATCGTAGGTATTTTAAGGCTAGTAAATGACGAATTTCCCCTGTTTATTGATGTCACACTCCTTCCCTAAATATCTACTCTTGATATTATTTAAAGAAATAGAACTGTTAGCTGGTTACATTGGAATGTATATATTTAAGGTATCATGGTTGTATGTGCCATGTGGTTTTTCGTGTTGCAAAACATTCTACATAATGACCCAAGTTTGTAAGGATTTTTACACCCACCTACTGTATTAATCTGAAAAGTTCAATAGTCAAGGGGTAACAACTACCTTTTTAGGTAAGGTGAGAAAAATGCATGTGCAAGTAAAGGAGCAAAGAATTTGTTTTCGGAATATTTTTTGGAAGTTATTGAAATCATATTAAGCAGAAAAACATGAAGCTGAAAAATATTAAGCTGAAAAACATGGGTCTCTAAATTTTGCACGTGTGGGAACTTTGAGGTTGCTATTTTTAAAATTGAAGACAAATTTAGCACAATTTCACACAATTTTAAATCCTGGTATCATAGACGAAAATAATGCATAAATTTTATGTCAAATTCATGCTAGTATTTTAACACAGGGGCAGTCCTTGGTGGTGTTAATGGCCTCTACATTGGAGCAAGAGAAACAGCAGTGGCAGGACAGACAGGAGCGATCCGCAGAACACAGTATGTTTTATTTACCATTATGTCACAAAGTAATTCAATATTCGTTAATATTTTTACAGAGTTTATAATGTTGATTCTTCTTTATATATTGTCGATGGGCTTTTTATAAAAGTTTTGCCTTCATTCGCTATCATAAATATCCTATAATCACATTAGATCTTCAAATGTTGTACATATATTAATGAAATTAGTTGTGATCGAACGTTAATTGCCTAATTAGTTATGTAGTAGTAGTATATAAACTTAAGCAGCTGAATGAAGAGCTTTACACATTATCTTCCATAAAAACGTTTCAGTTCTTTTACTCTAATTTGTGTTGCTTAATAACAGTTAGATGTTCAATGTTATATTTCAAATTGGTCAATTGTTACTTATGTTAATGGCTGGCACCACTAGTGCTGCCTTTTACGGTGACAACTAGAACAAATTTTGATTCCATATGCCCCTATCTTTTGATTTGAACACCAGCAATAAAAGATGACAGGGTTAGTTTTTAGCTCGTCTTGACATCGTCAAGATGAGCTATTGCCATGGGGTGTCGTCCGTTGTACGTCCGTCTGTCCGTCAACATTTGGCTACAGTCAACGATAACTCAAGTACCGTTTGACCCACACGTTTCAAATTGCATATAGTTGTTACTCTTACTCCTATGGGAGAGGTTTGAACGTCCTATTTTGGAGCACGCCAGTCGACCTACTTTCGAGTCACGTCCACTTTTTGGCAAAAATGAAATTACGCATCTAAATTCATTCGATTTTGTTAAATTTTGGTATGTGAATGTGTAAGGCTAGCCCCAAAACAGTTGTTACTCCTATGGCAGAGATGACAACGTCCTATTACGTTTATTTCGTCTAACTGGTCAACAACTCTACAATCATACCTATAATATACGTGTAATATTGGGTTTTAGATTCTTCGTTACAGTAATTGGAATATTTTATTGTTTTTATTTGCGCGATATTCGAAAAAAACCAAAATGGCCATCATTTAGGTGTAGCGCCATCTCTCGTTTATTGGACGTACTTATGTGATAAACTCTTCATTCTAATCTCTCGTTTTCAGAATGTTTAACTTCGTGACAAGGCGTGGTGCTGCTGCTGCAAATAGCTTGGGATGTGTAGCCGTCATGTACAGCAGCTTTGGTGTTTTGCTGTCGTGGCTAAGAGGCGCAGACGACGAGCTGAACACCGTTATCTCGTCAACAGCCACTGGATTGCTATACAAGTCATCAGGTACATGGTTACCAAGGAAAATTCTTTTTTCGGGGGCTACTTTTCAAGCTCGCGTGCATGAAAATAGCACTCTAAAATTTGGTTTGCATTGAACTCTATGCAAATTTACGGGGGCTTTTTTGGCATTTCCAGGGCTCTTTTTGGCATTTCCGGGGCTAAATCGCCCCGAGCCCCCGTGTATTTTTTTCACTGATGGTTACATAGTCCAAAATACATAGCAAGTGCAGTGACGAACACTTGGTTGAATATTTATAGTAGTGGCTGTCATGAATAACTGAATAATATTGCTTCTGTAACTATTGACAGAAGTTTGAACTGACGTTGTGTGTTTTATGGTTTGCCAAAATAATTGGTAACAATTTCAAATGTAGGGACGTAGTTTGTATGTAATAATTTATAGTAGAAATAATCAAGAAGAAGTATAATTTTGTGTTCACTAAAGAAATATATTGTTTACAAACAAACAGTCAGAGTTGCGTCGTCCAGTCTTTCCCGTTCCAACCGTCCCGTTCAAATGCTCTGCAGCCCCTTATATATGAACCCCGCATCCAATCACCGGCAAGCTCCTTCCTACTCCAACCAATCACACACCACCACTCTCTCTCTATTCGAATAATTGCGCGCGAAAGCACAACTGGTCAACAGCTGTGTACGGCGCCATCTATGTCTGATATTCCCCCAGCCTAACTATTTCTAATCTATATGCTAAACGCCCAACCCTTCTCTATGTACAACCAATACTATCTACAATTACTAATTCAATGTAACATCTGTGCAACATGTGTAAAACAGATGTTACATAACTAGTATAATTTTTCTTAAAGCCTGATAAATATCAAACCCTTATCGTTGTATTTATCTACAGATTGCTGCTGAACAAGGATAAAAATTAATGCTACGAGTTATGTTTTTCAGCTGGGCTACGGAAGTGTGCAAGAGGAGGTGCGGTTGGACTTGGACTGGGAGTAGCGTACTGCCTGTTCACGAGTAAGGACCGTTTAAAGCAGATGATTAGTGGGAAATCATGATATCGTTAGTTTAATAGTTATGAAACTATGTACATTTGTAAACAGCCAGTGGCCAAACACTTGGAAGCGAGGAATGTTTTACGTGCGCCCTGTGATAGCGTGCACATATGTAAGGAAAGGTGCATAGTTGTGCTGCGAGTCCACCATTGTAGTGCTGCCATGCAAAAGCCTGGGAGGTACATGATCAGATCTCTTCTGTGATAAGGCTTTATGCGTTTTATCAGAGGAATAGAGCTTGTACGAGGTAGGATAATTCTAACTGTAGAAGAAATCGTAGCAGCGTACTTCAGACTTCAGCGCAAATGCTAGATAAATTGCGATATTCATCGTTCAATACTACATGCAAGAATGTAAACAGTAAGCTTGCTGCTTTCTTGGTTGGATTGGTTATTATAGAACAGCATCTGTCATCGACTTCCGACTATACACTTTTAAAATCGCAAGGGAAAATATGCTGTTCAATAGTATACTTGTAGAATAAACATAACACTTCAAGTATTAATTATTCCGTTCATTCAGAGTTCCACACTTCGAAACAGATTATGCCATGTCGTATGTATACATGCGGCTTCTGTAGAAAACATTATTGGCCATCTGCTTAACTTAAGTAAGGTTTGCAATAGTAATCATCATCATACGGTATGTAGAGGCTACCAGTCTTACACATAGGTAGATTATGCCCGGCGCACACGGGAGTTATTTTACTCAAGTAAAATGACGCACGAGGTATTTTACTCACGTGTGCGGCGGATTTTCGTTGAGTAATTTGACGCATGCGTCATTTTACTCACGTGTGCGGCGGATTTTCGTTGAGTAATTTGACGCATGCGTCATTTTACTCACGTGTGCGGATTTTCGTTGAGTAATTTGACTCGTGCGTCATTTTACTTGAGTAAAATAACTCGCGCGTGTGCCGGGCTTTATGCTTAACATTAGAGGGAACACAAGGTCTGTTTCCATAACATTTCTATCGAGTCTTGATGCATTAAGGTAGCACTGACTACAGTTACTTTGAAAAATTAGTTTGTATTATAAACTCAAAACCATCTTCTAACGAAAGGAATTCTCCTGAAATCAAAGTGGTGTTTTTAAGTGTCTGTCAGATTCAAACTGATATTTGGCTACATGATCATTAAGTAACCGAGATCCATACTTGAGAAGTAGTCTTGCACTGAATACAGTCAACCAAATTATTGTAGTGGACCCAGCATTCATTCATGTTAACCTGATTATTGCCTCGTATAATCTGAAAAATCTTGCAAAACTGAGTATGTTATTAAAATTTGGTTACCTCACGAAAACATTATAAATTCTTGGCATATAAACGTTTTTGTGCATACATTTTCATTTTTATTTTTGTTTTATGTGGACAATCTGTTACGATTGTACAAGCCATTACATCATTTACATTGCAGTAATGCATTGCAACTTTTACCAGATATATCACCAGATATAATTTTAACACGTTCAAGTATTTATTTCTCAGAATACTTCATACTTGAAATACTATTTTGCTAATATTAAGAAGTGTCTTAAGCATGTATATAGCCATTGAATTCAATTGTCCCTAATTAAGAAACAGAGGAACAATTTGTGATGTGAGGGTAAACATTAACATTGATTAAGTATACAATTTCGTTCTCAATAACTCATAATTCAACAATAAAATACTCATTTGGAACTTTTTGGGACCTTTTAGAAGATTTGGATTATCTTGGCCATGCAGTGTCACTGTGTGGGCACATGCAAGCAAGTTGTATTTTGCAGAATTACCGCAGAATACTTTACAATAACAGTAAAAGTATACTTGCTTAAAATATCCAAATAGAGTTTAGAAATACCCTGTTAAAATATACATACCTTCAAGACTACATCAGGAGTCTATCAATATTGATATATCAATATCAATATTGATAGACTCTTGACTACATGAATAAGAGAATATATCGTCAATGTACTCCGATTCCATAGTATAAACATGCGTCGAACTAATCTCACATATTAACCATTACACAACATGCAATGAGTATTAAAATAAATCTTCATAACATTGATATGATGTAAGGTCTCAGATTCAACCAAACCAAGGTGGTTTGAAATATTTTTGATTTGAAAACTGACATTCCAATTCTCAATTTCTCATTTTAAAAATGCAGTAAAAAACAGTACATTTTAAGTTCATAAGGTAGGAATGAAATAATAATTAATAAGCTTGTTTACTTCATAGAAACAAATAACATATATAAAAACTTTCTTTACCATTGATCTGTAGCAATTGGTATTAGCCAGGAAAATATTGTGGCCATTGATACACTTGTTGCATCATACTTTATACCAAGCTTTACATTATGTGTGAGGAATTTCACAGTTAGACTCAAAAGATTAGGAATATTCCAGGCCACCTAGATACCCATTTGTAATTAAGACCTCTAATCTGCAACACCAGTTCCTAGTAACATATCACAGAATGATGTACACACATTTGTGGAATGTATAAGTAATATCCCTATCACAAGTGCATGCAAGGCCCGTTTTTGTTATAATATGTAATTTCAGTCCAATGGGCATTGACAGTTGTGGAATACATAATTTTAGACAAATATAATGCTTTAGATGCAAAACTGGTGCAACACACAGTCAACGAAACCATGAAAAATACAAGTGTACAAATATTCGTACACACCACCTGAGTAACCATTTTCCAATGAAAGAACATGTATGTCGAAAACGCATACACGTAGGAATGTGTTATAACGACCGTAAATGTAAAAAAATACACACCACCCCTCTACCATGTTTGCATCGCCTGTCACCGGTTACAGCAAAACCCACCAGCATCATCAACATACAGGTAACGCACGGCAAGGCGAGGCTCCGCAATGCATTTCTCGTTCGCTTCCCGGGTCGCCGCCCCGGTGGCGCCATCTCAACCTTTCACGATGCCGTTCGGCGTCTTTCCCTGCGAAGCGTTGACGACCTCGGCGGCGATTTCGGCGGCGCATCTCTGCTGCCCCTCGACGGTGCTGGCGCCTAGGTGCGGCGTCGCGACCATGCGCGGGTGCTGCAGCAGCGCCGCGTTCTGCGGCGGCTCCTCCGCAAACACGTCGAGCGCGGCGCCGGCGCAGCGCCCCGACTGTAGCGCCCTCAGGAGCGCGTCCTCGTCGACGACGCCGCCGCGAGCGACGTTGACGACCCTGAAGCCGGGCTTGCACTTGGCGAAGACGTCGTCGCACAGCAGGTTCTTTGTCTGCGGGATCAGCGGGACGTGGATCGTGAGGTAGTCGGCCTGCGGCCAGATTTGCTCCAGAGATAAACCCTCCACACCAAACTCCTTGCTTGCCTGGGGCGGAACGAGGGGGTCGTAGCCGATTGTCTTCATGCCAAACGCCTAGATATACGTAGGTTAAATTTGTATTTAATTTAAAAGGGTTGAACAGGAAGAAGTACATCACAAAATCATTTGCAGATTTGATGCACTTTTCTGTTGGAATAACTACTGGATGACTTCCCAAATAATTTGTATATATTCAGGGTGCGAAATTAGCACCGGCCCACCGGCATATGCCGGCAAATTATTTGGAGGGGTGGTATCATTGGCAAAACACCGGCCCTCCGAGCCGGTGGTTTCAGTCGTGTTAGCGATCGAGTACCTACATTTTTATTTATAGCAAATAGCCTAGTTATTCAGTTTACTACACAAGTTTTGGAATACTTCATCATTTATACATCAAACGTACATCAACGTTACGTTGATATACGTTTGATGTACAAATGATGAAGTAATCCAAAACTTGTGTAGTAAACTGAATAACTTTAATATCTGCTCATGTATAGTCACATCTCCTTGCACACAGAGACAAAGAAAAGCGCACACGGGCGTAAGCGTGTGCTTACTTGCGCGACCACAACCAGACTCCTCGCACATTTTAGCCAATAACTCTGCATTCTGGTACAACACATTCACACTGATGTGTCAAACTGCTAGATACAAAAGATGCGTCGCGTCACGCTCACTGCTAAAATAGTCTGGCTACCTGAACAAACAGCTGTTACATTACTGTTTTACCTGAAGGATATCACGCCATAACTTATCAACATTTTACAAATTTGAAATCTAGACTGCAAGTGTGAAACATGACATTGATTTTACGAACAAATTTGTGAGGGCTGGTAAAAATTACTGTTACCAGGCAGCCCTTAGAGCCGGTGCAAAAAAATCTGAATTTCGTGCCCTGTATATTTATATTTATATATTTATATACAAACATACATATTATATTGAATGTACATAGCAGGCACCATGTCATAAAATGCTTGACATTAAGTTACCTCTTCAACTAATATGTATAAATAATTACAAGTAAAATACTAATAGAGTATACCTGCATGCGCGTAGCCACCTCACGTCCTATACGACCTAGCCCGATAATGCCAATAGTTTTTTCATATAGTTCATTGCCCATTAATTTTGATCTCAGCTTCCAATTGCCAGCTTTCAAAGCCTCATTACCTTGTGGGATGTTCCTGAAATTAGTATATAAGAGTTGAGTGTATAACTAGTTGAGCTACATTTAGAATGAATTAAAGATCGTGTTTTAATTCCGCAGTACTTGGTTTTCGACATTGGTGGACCCTTCCAAACAGAATCATTTAAAGGGTGGACTGTGAAAACATTTACTAATACCATAAATTGCCGGTTGTCGCCGATACTATAACTGCGCATAGATTTCAAAACATCGCAGTGCGTCCCCGTTTCATGACCTAACAATCTACAATGCAATGTGCAAACTAGTGTATACAGTGTACCTGGAACATGCCATGATCATGGCACACGTGTGTTCTGCTGCACTCATGGTGTTACCCATTGGTGTATTAAGCACCATAACACCAGCTGCACTGGCAGCCTTCAAATCAATGTTGTCTACTCCTGTGCCAGCACGTCCAACCAGCTTCAATTGTGGCTTACCCGCCTGAATGACATCGGCAGTGACCTAGATGATTTACAACAAAGTGAAACTGATGCAATTCATGTTTGACATCCATATGAATAAAGAATGTGATATTAAATTTGCAGGGTTTAATGATATTAATATTATTATTAATATTACTTTATTAGGACGAAAACGTACAAAGTATTGAAGTAATAAAAAATGCATGGCAGGTACCATATGACAGCAAATCTCACGGATTCATATTGAATTATAATTTGTGAAGATCAGGATGAACAATTCAAAATTCATAGTACATATACGAAAAAAGTCGAATGGATAATTAATTAATTAATTATGTTCAATTACCTTCGTTTGCGAGCGGACAACCAGTGCATCGTACTGCGAAATGTCAGCTACAAGCTGTTCTTTGGTCAATCCAACTTTCACATCCACGTGAATTCCGGCACTCCTGAGACTATTTGTGCATATTTCATCGATATTGTCAGTAATTAATACTTTGGCTATATGCATGACTTCTGTGAATACGAGTTACAATATCCGGGTTGAACAGAAAACAGCAGTTAGACAACTTAACTTTCTAAATACAGACCTTGTTCGATTTGTACACGTAGCCAAGGCGCCGGTACGCGACAGACTGGCACGCGGTCTCTTTATGAAATAATTCTATACCGAAGGGAAAGGACATGCTACCCATCTAAAATGCGCGTGCGCGTGGGCACTCGTGCACTCGTGGGTGACCT
>NW_014577188.1:247372-276614 GCF_000485595.1 Priapulus caudatus | reverse complement strand
GTCACGCACACAGGGCGACACACTCAATCGCGGCTGTGCACGCACACAGCGTGCGCCACTTATACGCCTCGTACCCCACACACGCTCCACATACGCCGCCTCACGCACACACGCGCTCACGCACACACGCTCGCGACACACGCCGCTCACGCGCGACACACGCCGCCTCCCGCACACACTGCGCTCATCGCACACACGTCGCAGCACACGCGCCCGACGCCCCACACACGTCGCCGACACACCGCGCCGTCCGGACTCGCTGTGACATCGACGCGCACATGTACGCGGCTTCGAGCGTCACCAATCCCAGTGGTTCACACACACCGCTTTCTGCTTAACGAACCCACGCTGCACACACTTCCGCCTCGAGGCCACCCATACGTCGCACACACGCGCTTCACTCCACCCACGTCGCACGACACGCGCCTCACGCACACACGCTCAGCACACTCGACGCGCTCGACTGCCACACTACGTCGCACATACGCTTCGGCTTCACGCACACACGTCGCGACACACACACGCGCTCTCCTACGCCACATCACGTCGCCCACGACACGCGCACGGACGCATCATCGATGTTTTTGGTTCCTGGCGCTCACGCCGAAACAACACGTCGCCACACACCGCGCTGACGCACAGCACGTCCGCCACACAGCGTCTGCCACACAGTCGCACACTACGCGTTCACGCCCACACACCACACGCCCCTCACGCACCCAAGCGGATCAGCACACACGCGCGCTCACGCTACACACGCGCGCGACACACGCGCTCACGGCACACACGTCACGCACACACGTCGCCACACACGCGCTCACGCCACACATCGCAACCCCGCCGAAAACTGTTCCGGCGCGGCCTGCGAGAACCTTTTTAGTGTTGCTATAGTGCGGTCAACGATTGGCCTTCTTTCCCTTTTGTGCTGCTGCCAAGTTTTCATTTATTCAAGTGCATTTGGAGCAGCATGAATAATGATCACAACGTTGAGAAAAATGCTGTCTTGAATAAATGTCAGCTACCGTGTTCTTTTTTAACACGTTTTTTATTCTTATATCAAATCATTCTTATGCAGAAATCATCAAATCGAGAAAGTTAGTTATGAAGGTTTTTAGGAGACCTAGTCACTCAACATTAGACACTGTATTCAATGATTAAGCCGGGAACACGAGCCTATAATTCACGCAAGGAGACATCTGTTGAGTAAACTGTGTCTAGCACAACGGCTTTTAAGAATGTTAATTTCGTTGTCAAATTGACTGATATATGCTGTACATCGCGACGATATGACCTATAACTGGAGCTAACAATAATAACGGCGTACCAATATATTTTTGTGATCAGCCTCAAAACACAAATGCATTGGTTTTTGCTGCCTTTTTGTTTCTTGATTTTCTGATGATTGCATTGTGGACACCCTTTTCTAATCTTATCACAAACCAATGCATGTTTGTGTTGTGCTATGTTGTGTTGTGTGTGGTCCGGTACGGTGTGTGTTTTCTCTGTCTTTCGTGTGTGTGCTGCTGTGTGTGTGTGTGTGTGTGTGTGTGTGTGTGTGTGTGTGTGTGCGCTGACCGCTGTTTTGTTGTCCGAACCCCCGCCCCTCCCCGCCAGCAAAACGCATTCTGAGCGGCGGCGTCTCAATTTTAAAAAATTTGTTTATAGTTGGTTATGGGGAGGCACGCCCCAGACACCCCCCTCTTCGCGATGCTCCGGTGATCTGGTGTCCCCCGACGACATCTTCAGAAATGGATTTGCGCGCCTGAAGAGCCTGCTGTTTTTTTGAGTGAGAAACGCGCCCCACGCTATGGAGTATATGCTGTCCCCTCAATATTATGATGGATGATAGGCGTCGCCCTAAGCTGGAACATTGCGCCACGATCTCATCTGATGTGTACATCATCAATAAATAAGAAGAGACCACACGTGACACATTCAATAGCGTCAATTATTATTAGCATGCCATAGCGACGCTCAACATCCCAATTTCACACATGAGCACATATCCATAGCGCGTGCCTTCTCGCAAGCGGAATGCTACACTATATAATCAAAGAGCGTATAAAGAAGCTTCTTTATCTGCTCTGGCATAGTGAGAGTGGGAGGTGAGGCGCGAGCGGGCCAACACCGAGGTGAGGGATATTAGCCGATTTATTATGCGATGCTGTGCGTTGCGTGTGTTATGCTAAGCCGTCGCGTTCGTGCGGTCCGTGCGATCCGCTGTGTGCGCACGTAACACGCTGCCGTGCGATGCGTGGCTCCTGCCTGCGCTGTGTGCCAGCGTACACGTAGTGCGTGCAAGTGTGTGTGTGCAGTACACTGTTCGTGGACACGTGCTGTGCCATGCATCGGCTGCACGTAACGTAGCGTGCGCTTGCTTGCGTGCGTGGTGCATCGCACACGTGCCGTGCATGCGTGTGGCGTGCCCTGTGCAAGTACACGCTGCGTGCCGTGCGTGCAAGCTACACGTGCCGTGCCGTGATAGCAATACCACAGTGGCCGTGCTGTGCAAGTACGACGTGCGTGCGTGTGCACATACACGTGCAAGTGCTTGTGCGTCTGTGCGACTACATCGTGACTTAGTGTGCGCTATCGTGGAGTTATGCTACTATTCGCTAACTCGAGCTGTAAGGCCCTCGTGTAGACGCTTAACTCCGCAGTTTAAGGCCCCGCTGTAGACGTTCTTAACTTCTACGTTAAGCGCCCGTGTTAGACGCTTAACTTGAGTTAAAGCCTCGTGCTAGACGCCATTAACTTGCATTAAGGCCCCGTCGTTAGCACGCATCATAACTTGCCCGCCGTGTAGATTGCCTTAACTCGAGTTAAGGTTCGTCGTGTAGACGAGACGCTAGGCTCTTGAAACGTTTCAATAAGAAAATGATGGTGAATAAACACGAAATGTATTCACTACCATCTCTACTATCTTTCGCCTATTATTGCCGACAATTTCTTGTAAATACCGTTCAAATTCTCATCTGCAACAAACAAGTATATATAATATACTGCACGCACGCGCGGCTGGCACAAATGTAATTAATTATTGTAAATCATGTATGACCATGTATGTAATAATTAATGTTATTGTTGTTAACGTGAGATTCTTGTTAGTTGTGCACAGCAGCGTGTGTGCGTGCGGTATACTTGTGTGTTGCAGAGGAGCATTTGAACCGCATTTACAGGAAATTATCGGCGAAAGACAGTAGAGAAATATTAAGACTTTGGCAATAAATACATTTCATGTTTATTTACCATCATTTGACAGTATTGAAACGTTCCAAGAGCCTGTGTTTTTTGAGTGAGAACACGCGCTATAGATATATGTGCTCATGTGTAAAATTGGCATGAATTGAGCGTCGCTAAGCTGGAACCAATAAAGGGAATATATATTGCGCAGATGTTGTATGAGTTTTATATGAAATTTGACGTTTTAGCCTTCAAAAGAAGCCTAATTGCTAGTGGTAAACTCCGCAGCCAGCCCGTCTTGTATTCGATGCATGAGAGAGATGTATAGTCACAGTTTGTAGCACGGCATGTAAAAGCAGATGGCCTAAAACCAGAATATTCTCTCCAGTGTGAGCATGTGAACAGTATTCAATCGCCATGGTGTTGCCACGTGCCAAGGCGTGCAAGCATAATAATGATGTTGACGATGGTTTAATGACAGATGAATATCGCTTCTATCTATACTATAATACGGTACATTTATTTAACATACGCTCCGCATTCGTTCTACATGCGGTTATACAATGTAACTTTCACAAAACCATCGTATCAATGTATCGTAGAATGTGATGCGCATATAAAAGAAGCCATTTTCACAAATGCACATTTTACTAGTAGTGCAGTCATACACTAATAGTCAACGAAACCTCTTAAAACACATCCAGTAAGATAAATGTGGAATCTCTGACAATTAGACCCCTGATGGAAACCTTCTATCAAAACGATTAATCCTACGGACGAATTTCACTTAGCAGCTATTACTTCTTGTTCGAATACCGATAATACTACCTAGGTCTAACAAAGAGCAAGCAAAATACATGCCTGTAAAATAACCAGCAGAAGTGTAAAATGATATAATTTCAAAATATGAACAGTTGAGATTTTAACTATTTAAAATAAACGTCCTTATAATACTAGAGTTCTAAGCACAGTGCCGCTATTCCGGCGCACATACAAATAAAATTTACAGACTGACATGCTTTGATATATTAAAACACACACGCCGTTCAAGCAAGTTAAAGAGGGTGCAATTGAACACACAACATCACTATTCTACAGACGACTCTTATCTGATCTGATCCATGTCAGTTCTAGAACAATACAGACCGGTAACAATTCACAGACTCGCTTCTATTTACAATGCGATGCACACTCCACTGTTCACCCTAAACACATCAAGCTAGTGGTGCGCCCGGCCACTCACTCCTGTGGCATACACTGGCAGACCTCTTAGAAGTTAAATGCAGGATATCTGACATTCTGGCGACGTCACCCTTTCATCAGCCAGCTTAGCAAGGAAAACAGATAAAGCAAATTACGAGTAAACCTCTTGCAACTCTTTATAGTTGCATCCTGCAGTCTATAACCTGCGATATCCGATTTTCTTGCTTTGAGAAACTATACGCGATGAGCCAATGAAAACAGCACGTTTGCACTGTCAGTTCTCTCAATGACAGAAGCAAACCGATATACAGCATGCACAACTTCATCGCAGCATCACATCACAGACAGCATTGACACTAAATCTCAACGAAGGTCGTGATTCCTTAAACACAGACCATGTAAAATGTGTGTAAGTACTACGCAACTTGAGCTGTAGATTTGTAAAAAAGTTAGTATGTCGACCAATGGCTAAGTGCCACATGGATCCAGCATCCTCTACACAGTCACGCCACCTGGTGACTATGTACCGGCCACGACACACTGTCGCTGCCGCAGAACGCGAGCGGATGCTGCCACACTACATCCTCCTCACAGTCACGTAGGCCAGCGACTATGCGCCGGCCACGACACACTGTCACCTGGCCACAGAACGCGACGCGGATGCTTGCCACACTACATCCCTCCGTCACGAGCTCACGTAGGCCAGCGACTATTTACGGCCGGCCACGACACAACTTGTCGCCTGTGCAGAACCGCGGCGGGTGCTGCCATACTACATCCTCCTCACAGTCACGTAAGCCAGCGACGGGGGGGAATATGCGCGGCAAGCGACACCTCACCTGCTCGCTGCTGCAGAACGCAGCCGGATGCCTGCAAACTTACTACATCCTCTGCACAGTCACGGTTAGGCCAGCCCCGGACTATCGCCGGCCACGGATACACTGTCACTGCCACAGCAACTCAGAGCGGATGCCTGCCCACACTACATCCTCCTCAGCAGTCACGTAGGCAACGAACTATGCGCCCGGCCACGACACCACTGTCGCTGCCTTGCCAGCAGAACGCGACGCGATTGCCCACACTTACATCTCCCCACAGGTCACGTAGGCCCAGTGACTATGCGCCGCACGACACCACGGCTCGCCGCCGCAGAACGCGGGCGATGCTGGCCACACTACATCCTCGCTCACAGTCAGTGGCCAGCGACTATGCGCCGGGCCACGACACACCTTCTGCTGCTGCAGAACGCCGGTGCGGTCGTGCCTCCCCACACTTACATCCCCTTCACAGGTCACGTGGCCAGCGACTATGCCGCCGGGCCACGACACACGGTGTCGCAGAACTCGGTGCGGGTTGCTGCCCACACTACATCCTCCTCACATTCACGTAGGCCAGCCGACTACTCGCCGGCCATGATACACGTAGTCGCTGCTGCAACCAGGGCGGGTGCTGCCAACACTACATCCTCCCACAGTCACGCTAGGCCAGCCGACTAGTGCGACGGCCACGACACACTGCTCGCTGCCTGCAGAACGCCAGCGCGGATGCATGCCCACAGACTACCATCCTCCCCACAGTCACGTAGGCCAGCGCACTGACTGCGCCGCGCCACGATACACTGTCGCCTGCTGCCCAGAAACGCAGGCGGGTGCTGCCCACACTACATCCTCCACACAGCTCACGCTAGCCAGCTGACTATGTGGGTGCGCCAGCCATGATACACTGCTCGCTCGTCGCAGAACGCAGGCGTGGGTGCTTGCCCACACTACCTCCCTCCCCACAGTTCACGTAGGCCATGACTATGCGCCCGGCCATGTCATACACTGTGCAATAAAAAAATAACAAAGGATATTGGCGCTGTGCCGTGCAGAACGCTAGCCGGATGTGCCACACTACATACCTCCCCACGTCTCACGTTGGGCCCAGTGACTAATGGCGGCCGGCCATGATCACACTGTCGCTGCCGCAGAACGGCTGAGGCGTCGATGCCGTTGCCCACGACATCCTGCCCACAGTCACGTAGGCCCAGTGACTATGCGGCCGGCGCCATTGATACACTGTCGCCTGTCGCAGGAACGCCAGCCGCGGATGCCTGCCACACGTATACATCCTCCACACAGTACGTTAGGCCAGCTGACTATGCGCCGCCATGATACATGTCTGCCCTGCTCGCAGAACCGCAGGCGGATGCGTGCCACACTACATCCTCCACACATGTCACGGTAGCGCCAGCGAGCTATTGCGTTCCTCGGCCACGACAACGACTGTCGCCTGCGCAGAACGGCGACGCGCGACCCTGACTGCCACAACTACATCCTCCTCACATGTGCACTAGGCCAGGACTTGCGCGCCACGACACACCGTGTCCGCTGCCGCAGAACGCGGCGCGATGCTGCCATTACTACATCCTGCCTCACAGTCACGTAGCCAGCCCCGACTATGCGCCGGCCACGATAAGCACTGTCCGCTGCCGCCAGAACGCAGGCGATGCTGCCACACTACTCCTCCCCACAGTCACGTAGCCAGCGACTATGCGCCGGCCACGACACACTGTCGCTGCCCGCAGACGGCCGGGCGGCTGCTGCCACACTACATCCTCCCACAGTCACGTAGGCCAGCGACTATGACGCCGGCCACGCACTCTGTCGCAGCCGCGCAGAACGCCGGGCGGATGCTGCCCCATCACTTACATCCGCTCCCACAGCTCACGTAGGCCAGCCTGACTATGCCCGCCGTCGCACATATCACTGTCGCTGCACAAGAACGCGCGGATGCTGCGATGCCTGCACACTACATGCCCTCCTCCAACAGTCACGTAGGCGCAGCCGACTATGCGCCGCGCCACGATACACTGTCGCGTGCGCGAGAACGCGGGGCAGATGCTGGCCACACTACGAGTCCTCCCACTAGTCACGTAAGCGCCAGCGACTATTGTACCGGGCCACGCACACTCTGTCGCTGCCTGCAAACGCTCGGCGGCGGAGTGCTGCCACACTACATCCTCCCACAAGTCACGTAGGCCAGCGGACTATGCGCCGGCCACGTTACACTGTCGCTGCGCAAACGCGGCGGGACTGCCTAGCCACGACTACATCCTCCCCACAGTCACGTAGGCCACCGAACTATGTATGCGGCCACGACACTCTGTCTCGCGCTGGCTGCAGAACCGGAAGCGATCTACAGGACGACATGCTGCCACACTACATCCTCACCCCACAGTCACGTTAGGCCAGCGGACTATGCGCCGGCCAACGATACAACTGTCGACTGCCCGCCCAGAAAGAGCCGGAGCAGCTGGTGCGCCCGACACTACATCCTCACTCACAGTCAACGTAGCGCCAGCGAACTCCCCCCCCCCCACCCCCCGTCTCCTCCCCCCCCCCCATCTACCCTAAGACAAAATATGCGCCGGCGCCACATACACTGTACGCTTGCCGACAGAACGCGGGCAGATTGCTGCACCACACTACAACTCTCTCAACGCCACAGTCAAGCGTAGTCGCCAAAAGCGACTATGTACCCAGACCACGACCACTCTGTCCTGCTGCCAGACGCGGAAAGCGGAGTTGCTGCCACAAGCTGGACACCTCCTACACAGTCACGTAGCGCACTGCGACTATGCGTCCAGGCCCACGATACACTAGTCGCTGCTCGCACACAGAACGGGGGGGTAACTATCAGAGCCGATGCCTGCCCAACACTACATCCTCCCCAACAGTCAGCTAGAGCCAACGCACCTAATGCGCCGGCCACGACACACTGTCGCTGCTGCAGAACGCGGGCGGATGCTGCCACACTACATCCTCCTCACAGTCACGTAGGCCAGCGACTATGCGCCGGCCACGACACACTGTCGCTGCCGCAGAACGCGGGCGGGTGGTGCTGGACGACATCCTCCTCTTGCTCTCCGCGCTCAGAATTCCGGTCCGGCCGGCGGTTGCCGCGATAGCCGTACTCGGCATGCTGACGGCGACCGCCGCTGTAGTCTTCCAGGGGATCACTGTCGTAATCGTCCGCACCGTTCTCCGTTCCATACCGCTGCCCCTCGACATACTCCCCGCTCTCCATAATCTCCCCGCTCTCAATATACTCCTGTCCCTCGTACTCCTGCCCCTCGAGATACTCCTGTGCCACGTACTCCTGCCCCTCGACATACTCCTGTCCATCCACACACTCCTCGTATTCCTGCCCTTCCACGTATTCGCCCGGCTCTATGCCGTACTCTTGTTCGTCGGCGTACTCTCCCGACTGCGGGTACGCTTGTGCTGAGTAGTCGGCAGCGTAGGGATCCTGTGCGCTGGTGCACTCGTCCAGTTGGCCTTCGTCCTGCGTCGCATCGTACGAGTGGTACGCATCGCCTCGGAGATCGGCGTATGCTGACCGTCTCGTGTCGCCCGGTGGCTGGGTGAGCAGAGGTGTTCGATCCGAGGTTGACGGCAATGCCGGAGAAGGCAGTAGATGCCTCCTGTGCTTCGTCTCGGCTGGATGCGCTGGGGGAGGAGGTGGGGGTGGACTCTCCACGCCCTCGTGGGGCAGTGGGGGAGGCGACGCTGCCGGCGGCGGCGGCGGAGTGAAGTCGAATTCCGACAGCAGCGAAGATTTATTCTTTAGAGGGGGCGACGGATTTCGAAAACCCGTCAAGCCGTTGCGGTCCGTCGTTTCCTGCGCATACGACGCGGCTTCGTCGAAACCGTACACTTGTTTATCATCGTTCAATGCTGACATGTGGGGTGTGTCCGAAGGGATGTCCGGATTCGGCAACAACGGGCTCTTGCCTGCCAAGGAAGAACGACGCCGATGCCACTCTGATTCCGACTTGCTGACCCTTTGCTGTGAACCCGCCGCTGAATGTCTGACAGATTCGTCCACTGGTGATTGTGCTGGCGGCGTCACAATACACGGGGACGAAAGCAGTGGGCTTTTGTCGCTGAGAGAATCTTGTCGACACATGCCTCCCATTTGTGATGGTGTTGAGATCAGTGGTGAATATGATGACATCGACCTACTGTGCACACTAGCTGGAGAGGTAATGCCTGCATCACTAACATCATAGTTGGGCTGCATTGGTGACATCACCTCGGTGTTAACATGATGCTGCATATTACCAGCAGATCTATGAGTCTTCTGGGTGTCAAGCCTCTTGCTAGGTGACCCAGGAACGAAACTGCAATTTGTCCCGATTGCACCAAAAGGTGTGGAGACGCTGGATGGAGAGGCGTTTAATACTGGATGCTGGGCCTCTGCCGAGCGTAGATTCTTCGATGTTACTGAGACACTAGCTTTTAGTGTTACACGAGGAGCAGATGTCAACACGTGTCGTTTCTTAACCTGGCTAGATTGTGGAGATTGCCCATCGAGAATGGGACTAAACCCGGGGCTATAAAGAACTCCTCGATCACTGCTACCGGTAGCAAAACTTTTCACGCTGCTATCACATGCCTCTATCGTCTGCTTATCTGCACTGATACTTGCTGTTGAAGAATCAGGCACAGGCTTGGATGCTTTAAGAACTTGTTCAAGTTTGTCCAAGCAGGTCAATAATTGGGTTTTCATAACAGCTTGTGTCCTGGGTTCCTGTCCTGGCTCCGACTTACTCGAATCTTTGGTCTCCGATTCCGTGGATTTAGACTCGCCGGAATCGGGGCTCACCTTTTTGTTTGACGCCTCCAGTTTAATTTTGTTTGCAAGTGATTTTGCTAGCTTTTTCGCCTTTATTTTCCGAATTTGCTGAATCGTTAAGATAGGAATGCTCTTGTTCAGTTCAGATGTATCAGCTGTTGTGACCGGACTGTTCGTGTGGTTGGATTCATTGCCCTGTTGAAGTGTCATTGGTGATGGACTGCTGTTATCTGACGGTGAGACGCCTTGAGAAACATTACTGTCCCATTTCGTCTTCCTCCTCCTAGCACTGTGACTGTCTGTTGGGCCAGGGGAAGGCGAACTCACAGGAGCTAGCATAGTTTCAACAAGATCTGCTGTCACTTTGCTCTGGATGGGATTATTCATGGCACTCTCCATTGTTGGGGACGTGGTAGACGGCGTGCTAATGGACGAGGGCATGGGGAAACTCGAACCTAGCCCCGGCGCAAGCACGCCCGCTGCACCGCTCGCTCTCTCACTGCTGTTGCTTGCGATGTCCCCGTCAGCATTTCCTGCCACACCGTGCTGCTTCGGGCTGACGTCCATCAAGGCCTTCATCGGCACTGGCGATCCAGCTTCCAGACTAGCAGGACTTCTGCCACTCGCGTTTCGGAGTCGCGGATCGTCGCATTTCACCGTAGAACTTTCCAGAGGAATCTTCAACGGCTTGTGCGTCTTCGCCCCCGCAGGGGCGGCTTCATTCTCACTGTCGTGATCCGACGGACTCTGAACCGCGTGCGAACTCACAAGCAGGCCAGGTTTGAAGTTGGGCACGGCAAAGCCAAACTCCTTGTCGACGCGTTTGGCACCTCGAAACATCTCAAAGTTTGGTGACGGTATCTCGGCGAAGTGGCCACCGTCCGTTTTGTGCTCTGCGGTGGGCAATCTCGGCGGCGACGTGGCGCTCTCAAAGGCTGGCCTCACGTGCGACCCTGAATGCGAGCGTTTTCTATCGCGGCTGCCATGTCTGTGTTTCGTCTTCGACGCTGGCACTGCAAATTCCTCCCTATCCTCAACACTCTCCGACGACACCTTCAGCTTAGCACCAGCAGAGAAGAGATGCGCACTGCTGTGTATGTGCGAAGCGAGAAGTCCGGTCAGGCTAGACTGCTGGTTTTGGCTCGACCTCTCACTGGATGCCTTGTGCTTGTCGCTAGAGCTGCGGCGTTCTTTGCGGTGGGACGACGAACGGCTGCGCAGATAACTGGACATGGTTTGTACGGTTCTGTTGCAGGTTTTTGGCTCTGCAGCGCAACGCAGACAAGCCAGCTCTAGCACTGTCTGATGGCCGACACTCTTCACTAGCTGCACTGACGTCTGCACTTCTTTCGACATCTGACTCCTGTTGATCTTGCAGTGGATGCAGCTGCGCACGACGTGCAGAAGTTCCAGCGGCTGAGAGTCCTCCGTCTGCGTCACCTGCTCGCGACACTTCACCGTGTGTGGCACGCGCACCGGTTTCGCAGGGAGGGAAATCTTTGGTTCGTCGTCGGTGCACTGCCCCCGACTCACCATGCTGGCGCGCGCCTGCACGCCCTGCTCCCGTCTCGCTACGGAAGACGACTGCGATGACGCGGACAACGCCAGCGCGTCCGTTGGTTTTGTGGGCAGTGGCACGGCCGGGACGCCCGTCAGCTGCGCGTGCACGACCTTCGCTAGCTGCGCCAGCTGCTGTATCTCCTCGGCCGTGCTCGCCTGCACCATGCACCCCTGCAGGAACTGCGCCAGATTCGCAGCGACGCCATCCATGAAGCGTGCCGGCGGCTGGTAGCTCCAGGAGACCGCCGGCGAGCGACCGAACGAGGCGCCCATCGTCAGGCTGGGACTGCACGCAGTCGGTAGGTCGGGACTCGGCGTGAGAGGCGTGCGCGCCGCCGCGTGTCGCGACAGCGGCGGCTTCATGTCGTTCTCGTCCGTCCGACTGCCTGCCGTTCCAGCTAGCTTCTCCTCCGAGCCGTCAGGCAGCGAGGGGATGTCGGGCAAATCGTCGACACCATCGCACAAAGTCGCGTGGTCCGATCCCCGACGCGGTACTAAGCTGTTCGCTGCTGTCGTCTCGCCGGCGGACTCAACCTTGGCAAACTTTGCCAGCTGGTCCGGCGGCAACCGCTGCAGAGAAAGTACGGGCTGGTAGAGCGGGTCCGACGCGACGGCAACCTGCACGTGCTGGAAAGCCGGGTCATCACCGTCATACGGCGGGTACGTGGGCGCGGCGTAGCTCGACAGGTATCCGTAGTCGACGGGCTCCTGCTTGATGTACACGGCCGGGAACGAGGCGAGCTCGCCGCTGCTGCCGGCTACGCTCGCTGAGCCCAGCAGCTGCGAATCCACGCTCATCACGTTCGAGATCACCGGCAGGCTACTCGCTCCCGACTCCGCACCCCACACAAGAGACGCGACTTCGGGAGCGCCGCCGCTGCCACCGTCGCCGTCGCCGTCAGTCGACGGAGACCAGGTGGCGCCGCCGCAAACATCCATGTAGATAAGCGCCGCGGAGCCGGCCGGGTCGGCGGCGCCGTCGCCGCCGGACGCTTCGCAGTTGCCGCGGCGACGCATGCGGATGCGCTCGAGCTGCGCGCGCATCTGCACGATCTCTTGCTGGATGGCGGCGTCCGGGTCGCGGCGCAGCAGATTGATCTTCGATATGATGAGCCGCTCCTGTGCATCGTGCTGGCCCGTGTGCGAGGCAGGGGCCGCCGCAGCGGGATCACACGCCAACGCCTCCTTCTCCTGCGCAGCCCCCCGTGAATTCTTCTGGCTGCCGCCGCTCGCCCAACGCCCTTTAACGGTCTTCTTTTTCAGCAGCGACGCAGGCGCCGGTTTTTTCGCGGGATTGGTCTGGTTTCCCGATTTGAATTTTCTCTGAAATCTCTTCTGCGTGCCCGCAGTCTCCGTTGAGTTGGACGGCACGGGTGCTGTTTCCGCAGCTTCTTCTTCAGCTTCCTTGCCTTTGTTGGCCTCCCAGTCAGCATCGTTAGAGGATCGGCATCTTCTTTTTAGTTTCACTGATTCAGCAATGTTAGAAGATGCCGATCCTTTCTGCTTCCTGCCAACTGCATTTCGCTGCAATGACTTTCGCTTCCCACCCCTTCCCACGAGGCCAATAGCTTTGCGTTTCTTGCCTGACTGCATGACAAAGTCATCCTCACTCGGACAGCGAATCTGTTCGATGTCGCCAGGGGGAGACCTATCACTTTGCACAGGCGATGATACATCCTCGCTCTCCATATGACTAATCGAAGGAACCTGTTCGTGAGGACTCGGCTGTGGCAAAACACTGTCGTTGTTATGACTAATGACATCGGTAGCACAGGTCTTTTCCTGATCACGTGTATGGGAACTGGCTTGGGGCACAGCAGTACTATCGTTGTGATGAATTCGAGGATCCACTCGCACTTTTTCTGCCGACGACGTCGCACTTAAGGGACCAGGCGAACGATTTACTGACGTCTTTTGTGAGGACTTCAAAGATGATTCTTTCCTGTTCAACGTCGATACCACAGATGCAGGCGAGCTGTCTTGGTTCGGTTCAGCACTGTGAATTTTGTATTTCTGCTGCGTGGAAAGCGCTGCCGGTGAAGATGCACCACCTAAAGTAGAAGGGCAGAATTTAATAGACAAGTTTATTCTTGATACATGTGGGTTCACATGTCGTTGATGTGAAAAATCGCTGAACAGCACGTGAAGCAGTGAGGTATGTGAAGCAGTGTACCACGGTGATACTGATTATATTTCACACACAGCTTGTTAACTTATAAAATTTTAGGTATATAGTCGCTGTATACGCTTACCCGCTGGCAGGGATGGCATGGGACCACGTGGTGGTTGCAAACCCAGTAGCCGCCCCTCCTTCCATGCGACATGGTCCTGCACTTTGACGTATGTAATAATTCCTGCTGGCACGCAGTGACGAGGGCATGACACTGGCTTCCCATCTGAGCCAAATTCGTATAAGTACCCCTGTCACAAAAAAACATGGCAAATATGCAGTTAAAGCAATTGAACATAATAATCATTGAATTCCCTTTTAGCTTATAAATAATCCGAAATCTCAACAATACACACTTTTGCATATCTGCTATTATAAGACGGTCAAAAATGTTAACACTATTAAAATCCTACAATCCTACTAGTTTTAAACTAAATCTATGACAGTTCCTACCACACCATTAGTTTACTCTTAGGCACCTCAAAATAAAACTAAAATAAGCCTTGAGATAACTAGTGTTGGGAATCGGTCCAAAAATCTAGATCAATCATCACTCTCGTGTAAATGACTGATGATCGATTTCAGATCGATTTTATCGCTACATACTAAGGAACTAGAATAAATGATCTAATACAATGGGTCAAAGTGTTTATTAACAGTAGGTATGTACATGTAACATTGAAAGCTGGTCTACTTGACTCGGTTTAAACGAAACAAGGGATATTGTTACAGTTATCAGTTTGTGACTACTTGTCTACTGACAAGTATAACAAGTGCCGCGGAGCGACAGCGCTCATCTAACGTCTACTGCGGTGACTCAGGTTGTGACATGATATGCCTATATTAGATTGATTTTTTAGTATTTATTACTTTTTAAATTCTTTCTTTTTTCTCGTTAATCTACCAAAAGCCATTATCTACAATTTTAATATTATAAATACAGTGAGATCGATGCCTCTCAAACTATAAGTAGGGTACGGTACTCAGGAACCATGCTCTAATATGGAATGTTGTTAGGTTATTTACTCCTTAGATAGTGGGAAAGAGCAGAATTGGCTATTTGTATATATCGTTTAAGTTGTCTAAAAAGATGAAGATGGACAGCTACCCAATGCGTAGCGTAGTAAAGTGGCAAAAACAAATCAGTATTTGCAAGAATAACAAGAATAGGTAGTCATTCATTTGCCATTCCCATCTTAGCCTAGATACGCATACGCAAGGCCCTCCTTCATCACCCAGCAGAACAACGGCTGAAATATGAGAGTGTGCCACAGCTGTAAACTAATTAAGCAATCGTCAGGCAAAAACTACACAGTAATATCACGCACCCACAAGTGCACTGGCAGTTGGCCAACATGGTAGTGGCATACCGTTAGCATGTAACACATCATCTGAGCAGTACAGATGATTTAAAGAGAGGCATTCCAACCCTCTCTCACCAGCCTACCTAACTCCCTAAACTAGAATCATTAATATTTAAAGACTATTAGGAAATTTCACCATATTAAGTGACAGACTTGATAAGCCAATCTATTAATCATCAAGCAGAAAGATAAGGCAATAGTATAAAAACGATTACTACTTCTCATGCAAACCAACCATCAGAGACAGTAATTCTCAAATTCATATTCTAAAAAGAGAAGCAGTAAACCTCAAAATCCATTTATGTTCTAAACGCCTCCTCTTGAGGGTCAAAAAGGTTATCCGACACTGATGCTTTGCATGTCAGCAGAAAGTACATTTCATCAGGTGCCCTTCTCAATTAAAGCGCATTAAAAAAATGCTAGGGACGGTCACCGCTGAAAACAAAAAAGTTTTTTCAATCGCTTCAGTCAGAACCATGTCCTCAGAAAATGTCTCAAATTGGCCAGCTGTGCCGCCATCTACCTTTTGTCCTGTGACCTTCCAATTTCGGCACAGTGAATAGGCTTTTGCCTGAACCATTGATGCTATACATGACTATCACGATGCATAGATCGAGCCGTTTAGATTTTGTGCCGCCATTCATGGCATTTCCTTCCTAATACTTTAAAGTTATTGGAGCGCAAATGTTCCTTCTTTGTACACCTCTTGACCTTTGCCTTTGGCCCCGCCGCAGCTTCGCCATCCCAACTTGTTTTCGGGATTGCCGCCCCCCCTCCCCCCCCACACGCACGACACGCCACGCAGCACGCACGCACGCACGGCACCCGCACGCACGCAGCGCACGCACTGCATACGACGACAGCGGCACGCAACGCACACACACACACCAACACACGTCCCGAATATCGTGCACCGTCGTCCGAGCCGGTTAGGATTTGTGCCCCAACCTGTTTCTGACGGGGCGAACGGCGACGATATCGCGATTCCTACAAGCTGCATCTGACTACGTCAGATGAGCTAAAAACGAGCCTCAAGGCCACGCGTGACGCGGCGACTTTTGATGTACACGATTGATCGATCGATCGATCACGTACTATATCCGGCCTGCGTAGCACGCGCGGCACACATACACACACACTTGCAGCATCAAATAAACGCACACACTGGCCAACGTCTGACAATCTCAAACAGTGAACTAAAACGCTGTGTCTATATTGTAAAGCGAACTATATTACGTAGTCGGTACTTAGCACAACTTTTTATATTAAACAAGTGATTATAATCGATTAATCGCTCGTTCAAAAGGAGATTAATCCAGATGAGAGACCGGATACCAGAGAAGCGTCGCCCAAACGAGGTGTTCATCCTGACCGCTGAGCGCGGATCTTGCGCGCAGTTTCGCGACAAGGCGCACGCGATCGCGGGAACGTCCTACGAAAGTATCACGCGCTGACAGCTATTGATCCGTGCTCCAAATCCAAAGGCCGGCGCACGGATCAATAGCTGCCAGCGAACAGTCTCGAATTTTAGCGGGTCTAATTCACTACCAAACATATGCACACTGCCACACGCCATCGCGCAGGTCTAATTGCATGGGAATCACTGAAGAACTGCTCCATCAATCACGCGACACGGAAGAGGAATTCAACAACCGCGAAATATACAGTTTAGTTATACCACAGTATTAGCCTATGCCCGTGTGCTGTGTGTGTACGACGGCCTTGTCTGTATAGCAGAAGGCAGAAAGGTTCGATATGATATGACTACTAGGCACTTTAATTTAATTTAATTTTTTTTTTTTAGGGTTAGGGTTAGGTTTTTTTTTTTAAGTGCCTAGTAGTCATATCCTAAGTTCCTAGTAGTCATATCATATCGCACCTATCTGCCGGGTGCTCTGTATATAGCTCCGTGGCGCCATCTATCGGAGGATAAAGACAAGCTGGTGCAGGAGGCGTTACCCACAGCATGTCATGTGACGAAATCGTAATTGGGAGAGAGAGACGGTATAGCGCACTTTCACCATGCCATATGCGACACGTTCCTGTGTAGACTGTAAGCAGGCCGCAGCCGCTCGTGTAAAAACTGTGGGCGCATGACGCGACGCATTGGTCGGCTAGCAGCGGCCACGTCACCAAGTAAACATCGTGATTGGCATTCGGTGGGCGTAGTGATTGAGGCCATTAGGGTTATTTAAGGATTTCGATAGTTTTTGGTGCGCTTTTAAATCCCAAAAATTTTCTCGTGCTAGTCCATGACATGCTTACCAGCAAACACTGTGTCAAGTCAGTCACTGTTGCCCACGAATTCAGATTAGTCAAATTCCCATGCAATTCTGGTATGATTTATGCTACCAGTACAGCAGTAGGAAGAGCATGCCGCTGCATATATGAACTCAAACCTTCGGTTTGCACAACGACGGGGCGTCCTACGGGGGGCACGATTACGTCGAGCGCCGTTTTTAGAACGATTCCTAACACTAGAAGTAATGCATGAAATTTGCTTTATTTATTTTGGAAACATAAAAAACTGTTGTATCGTTTGTAACCACGATGCAGCCCGTACCGTATCGCGTATCGTATCGCGGCCGTCATATCGCGATACACCGGTATACACGTGTATCGTTGCGCCCCTAGTTTTTAGCCAGTTGCTTTCAGTTGCGTTGAATCGGATTCGCGTTGAATCGCCGGCGACATAAGCCCCGCTTAAAACTCGCGCTCCAGCAGAGATGTCGCGGAATCAGTCTATGTTTACAAATTACAAATGGCGGCGTACTTACAATGCAGAAATGATACGATTATCACTCTAAATTATTTAGACAGCCGTCAACGCATTTATACTATGGTCAGGCGGACAGGATGTGCGACGACCCAAAATAAAGGTTAGCATTAGTTAAATAAAATCGATCTTCAAAAAATCGTGATCGATTAATCGATTCCGAAAGTAAACGACCAAAAAGACCCACTAGAGATAACACACCAAAACGGTTATGCACTCATCTACATTATTTGTAATTTTTAATAATTATCATACATATCCTATAATACACCACAGAAACACAAGTAGCGATCCCTCATGATATCACCAACCTTATTATATTTATTATTATAAAAATAAGCAATTAATGCTTATTGAAAAGTTGTGATATGATTCTGACTGCAGCATTGTGGTGTCATAATCATACTGTAATATTGTCACTGTCAGAAGTTTCCTTCTGAATTGACGCCGTTTCGACCACGGCCGTTTGAACGCGAGGCGTTTCATCTCAAACAAACTGCAACTCACCTGAGCCGCTCGCCCGCATAAGTGATTCTTTGGCATGTTTGGCGGCGCTTTACTCGAGGCGATATGGCTGTCGAAGTCTGGTGAAGGACTCGACTCGTAGTCTGGTGGGACTAAGCACTGCCTCCCCAACATAACCTGCAACATTCAAAACTGGAGCTTATTAACTGAGTTCTATGCGCATGACAATGATTACTATGATTACAATGATTATTCTGCCAATGTAATGCTTAAAGCCGCACTATGCGCATCCAAACGCTAATTTCTCCAGTACTAGACTAGCAAATACTTCGTGTCATGCATAATCACACTACCTTATGGCAAAATAAACTCTAGTTCCTCCCATTTCAGTGCGCGCTTGCCTAAAACCCACAAGAAAGAGGTGCGAAATCTGGTAATCTGGCGCCAATGCTAAATTGTTTGCCAAACAATTTCGCCAACAATCGGTTACGTGACGTCACATGTTTTTATCTTTGCTACACCCGTACCGCTGTACCGCAGCACCGCTCCACGGTTGCTTGGCAGAGCAACGCAAAAGTGTCAACAACATCAAAGAATTTGAACAACATCGGAGGTATTTTCAAATGCCTTTTACAAGACAACGCGCAGTGAAATGGGAGGAACTAGAGTTTATTTTTTCACAAGGTAGTGTAATTATGCATGACACGAAGTATTTGCTAGTCTAGTACTGGAGAAATTAGCGTTTGGATGCGCATAGTGCGGCTTTAAATTAACGGTGTGTCGCCAATCACAATTTACACGGCCGATCAAGAAATTTTCTCACACTCCCACAAAAAGTTATATGCATGTGCCGAGTTACGTGTAAAGTGCATTTGGTTAATAGTTATCTATCTAAGGTTGCCGCATCAGATAAAGTTCCAGCACCTATCTCGGAAATTACTTCTGCACTAAATGTAACTCAGACGAGCTAGCAAAACATAACACATGACAGTCTGAAGCTATATATGACGGTAATAAAGACAGACGTTTCACTTCCTAACGAATGAGTATGTCTTGAAAACATCATATTATAAGTGGCTGTCATACCTTGTACACCACCAGAAAGAGAGGACTGGTGAAGTTTATTCGCTGAGCTAAGCGCATGACTTCATCTGCATGGAGGTGAACATTAAGTCCTTTACTGCTGTCACCCAGGTGGTTTTTCTTTCGCTGCACTGCCTTTAAGCCGTGCATGCATATTTGCTGGATAATTCCATTCTTTGACACGCCAAAACCACACTGCTCTCCTAAAAAAACAACGAAGATAGATTTTTTCACAGGAGTATGTTAATTAAAAGTAGCACTGCAGACATACACGTGAAAAAATAATACAAGTCACACGTATGCTGGTTTTATTCGCGTAAAACCAAGAATGAACGCAAAATGTCAACAAAGGCTTACTTGAATCATGATTGCGACTTTGTAGCTCGTGCTTTTTCTCGTAAAATCTCTGCCACAGGTACTTGTTGTTGACCGTGTGCACTGCGACTGGCAACCAGTAATGCACGGCTGGGTCGGGAGGCGCGTAGTAGGAGTTCTCAGCTCGCATAATCATCTCTCTATACTCCCTATCACCAGAGAGGCAATCTCGGAATAGAGCTGCAATTGCCAAGTACACACTCAACTTCAAGTAAATAGTATGAGGAAACATGTTAATTAAACAATTACCAGCTTCTGGGTTAACTAACCAAATAATACATACAGGGTTTGACACTTTAACCTTCATTTTCAATATTGACTACTAGTGATTGAATTTAAATTCTTGCAAGACAAAGGAATGTGTTGTCCTTAGTTTCATCAGAAATTGTAGGGCCCCACAGCAAGCTGCATGGGCACAAGGCAAACAACTCATTCTAAGAACAGAACCCCATCAAACATTTATCAATCCCACTTACTTTTTAACAACACTTTCTGTCTAGGCCAAAATTGTATACATATATGGTATATAGGATTTATGGGATGGGTGAAAATGGCAACCAGGTGTAGGAATTATTGTGACTTATAATTACAAACGTTATCCAACTTTCATGGATACTATGGCAAGTAACGATGGCAATCACAACACTTGACGAGATTCTGTTTCTGTTTCTATGATTAATTAGCACTGAGTAGATTTTACCAAGTGTGATTTTTGTTTGAATACGATTCAATGCCTACCGTTACTCGAGTCTTTGCGTCTAGGTATAGCTGGCCCTTTCCACTTTGCCATTATTTATGTATGGTTCACCAACCTAAACAAAATAAAAATTTCATTATCGATGAGGCCACAATTAAAAAAAGCTTTGTTTGCCCTCACCCGACCCAGGCTGAAAAGTTTGGGTAGGTAGGTAGGCTTAAATTTTCTTTGAGGGGGGTCTTTTTACAAATTCAGCATGGTGTCTAAATGCTTGGGTGTGCTTGTGTGGAGATACCTTTTATGTTGAATGTTTGTTTTTCTTGGTACATATAATGTATTGCCTACAGATTTATATAATGTAGTGATACAATTTGTAGAAAAAAAAAGAATGGGAAAGATCAATAAAAATGTTTGAGTCGGCCCCTTTTTGGTGGGTAGGTCGGGTGAGGAAAAACTAATTTTTTTTTAAATTTGGCCCGATAGCATTTATTCATTACTTAGTTATATTTGGTACTATATCCAATAACTGTGCACCATAAATTGGTGCATAAGAAATGTAATTCTAAATTGATATATTACAATTCTGCTTCATCAATATTACGAAAACCTGCTTTTAGCTATCTAGTTAACAATAGAATTAGGTACTATGTATACGGACGGATACACTGCAGCTGATGATTGTGACTATCGTTCAGAGATCTCTTCATATCCAACAGCACTTTCAGCTGTAAAATATAAACATAAATCAGATATCAACATGTGCAAATCTGAGAACCACATAGTTATTCCAACAGTCCTAGTTCGTGAAACTGTACGGACAATAGTGCTGTAACGATACACAAGCCTCTCGATTCGAACCGGTTCTCGATATTAGCCTCTCGATTCGATTCCTTCGATTCGATTCCCAAAATATTGAAAATGTTATCTTAATTTTTATATTTTTATTATTTTGCAATAATAAATTATTAGAAATTGCCAATGAATACTAAATGGTGAATAGACTAGAGAGTCTATAGAGTATATATACACTGCACAGTCGCTGAGTAACATTGGTGAGTAACACCAGAGCATATATAAATCAGTGATTTATATGCTCTGGTAACACTTCACAGTATATAGTGTAGTGCCGCCATCTATTGGAGGAAAAAAGTGGTATCGAAGTGGAATCGAAAATACGGGGAAAAATATCGAGGATCGGATCGAGGGAATAGAATCTCGATCCGATTCGATTTCATTGGATCGTTACAGCCCTAACGAACAATGTGTGTAACGTACATAGGTCACGATGAAATGCAGTCAAAAATAACGGGGCGACGTTGAAAGATTATTGTGTTGCTCTGTTGCTTAACTAGTAGTAAAGGAACAATTAACACGTTCCCCGCGGATCCACGAGTCAGCTCGTGGGAACAATCAAAACGCACCCACGCGAATCTACGAGTCAGCTCGTGGATAGATTATTGGTTATTGTTTCTCTGATTTCCAACAGATGGCAGGCACTACCTACCTAGAAATTAAACAGGGACAATCTATATTACCCCAGTCTTACATAAACTAACGAATAGAATGCTTTACCGTTGATTTGAACGTGAAATTAGGAGTTTTGAGACTCCGGAAAATTTGAAATTCGGGGCCAAAGTCCGTTCAACAAGGTTTGTTTACCGTTTTCCTAACGGTATTTAATATAATAACTAGGGCTGTAACGATAGACAAGCCTCTCGATTCGATCCGTATCTCGATATTAGCCTCTCGATTCGATTCCTTCGATTCGATTCCCAAAATATTGAAATGTTATCTTATTTATTACATTTTAATTATTTTGCAATACAAACTCTTAACCAACTAAATTACATTATTTCTTTTTTCTCAACTTTATTTAACAAAATAACTTTAAGAGCATAATTAAAATTAAAAAACGAGGAGTCACGTCTAACTGCAGCCCTGTAAACATATTAGCGATGTGCTGTAGCCGCTGATTAGCTGACTGGCGAGCCAGGACTATTGACCAATCAGAGCGGGCGTCTCATACACGCTTCGGCCGATGCACACATTATGAAGTACTAGCGGGTTGGATCGGATCGAAAATATGGGAAAAAGTATCGAGGATCGGATCGAGGGAAGAGAATCGCGATTCGATTTGATTTCGGTGGATCGTTACAGCTCTAATAATAACTATCTAGTATGTAAAATTTCGAGGTATTTTTGCATGTAGAAACACAAAACAAGGTTCATACCCTACACATGTGTAAGCGTTGTCATATTTCTTACCGGAAAAAATAGTATACAGTCAAATGATATCGTAACAAACTCGAAAATAATATTGGTGCGGTGGCATTTGAGGCGAAAATGCATGAAATGTCCGTTTTTGCCCTGTTTTCATATCAATATTATTATGAAGGGAAACAATTTCCATAATATTTGAACGTGTATGGGTGAGATAACGTTCATGCAGAGTAAATGTGTCAGTTTGGTTAGCTTTCCTGCAAAGGAAATGTGGTAAATCAATAAGTGAATACGTAGTAACAAGAGCTGCAGAGCGTCTGGGCTCATCTGAGGTCTGTTGCTACGGTTATAAACGTAACATTTAAGTCGTGCGTAGTGACACCTTTGTTAGGCGCAGATATGCAAATACGCAGTTGCGTACACATCATTTCAGCAACCTTCTGCATTTTGCATACCTCCCAAATCCCATTGGTTGATACAAATCGCATGCCTGAAACTCCTGTTTTATGGTGCATTGTGACCCTATTGAAAAATAAAAAATATTTAATTCTTGTAAAAATTATTTGTTGTTATGAAATTGTTGTAAATAAATCATGTAAATATTTGCGTTAATTGGAAAAAAATAGTTGAATGTAAAATGGATAAAGATAGAAAAATACAGAAAACAGGTAAATAATAAAAAAATCTGATGGGATTCAATCCAAGGACCTTTGAGCTGTAATCCTGTGCTGTAGCCGTTGGGCTATCCAGGCTTATTGGCTTTCCAGATTATGGATGTGCCATAAATATGAGAACACTGTGACATCATTGAGGCAGTTCAGGAATCCATATTCAACCCTCCTCTTGAGGGTCAAAAGGTTATCAGACACTTACTCTTCGCACGTCAGTGGAAAGCACATTTCATGGTCCTTTCAATAAAGTGATAAAAATGGTAGGTCAGTGCTGAAACAAAAAAGTTTTCCACTGTCCATTAGGCCACGTCCTCAGAAAATGTCTGATATCTGACCTTCCCCCTACTGCCCTTTGACCTGTGACCTCCAATTTTGCACTAGTGATGAGTTTCCTGCCCATCACACTAGACACTGAATATTAAGAGCATAGGTCGAGCCGTTCAGATTTCTGCCGCAATTCCGTATTTCCTCCTATACCTTAAGTTAAGGGGGAAATATTCCCCCTCCGTTTACACATCTTGACCTTTGACCCTTGACCCCCAAATTGATCATCCCGAGTCCTTTTCACAATCCCCCCCACGTCCATAATATCGTGATCGTACGTCGAGCGGTTAAGATTTGTGCCCAACTGTTGACGGACGGACGGATGGCCGGACGGACGTCCGTCCGGACGGCCGAACGGACAAACGAACGGACAATCATGCGATTCTACAAGCTGCATCTGACTACGTCAGATGAGCTAAAAACGCAAAAATCCCAGCGAAGGGAGGTAGGTGCATTGTTAACACCGGCAGCGTTGAACGTGAGAAGTCTCACAATGCTTGTTACTGTCATGTACTGCTGTACATTAAATACAATCCGAGGGATTCCTGTTAACCATAAATTACCTAATCCAAATTCCAATGTTATCATATTAATTGAACAATAAACCTATGGCATTGGTATAGTAATTTCTTGTTACTCGGGTTGTGAATATGTAGATAGACCAAAGAGAACAAGTTGCCTACACATTAAGAGAGTTAACACGTAACTTGTCAGAGCCAAGGCCCAAGGCATGGGGAGAAGCTAGCGCCAAGAAACAGTCTTGCTAGGGTTAGAAGACCATGTATAGACTGTGTATAGACAATCAGTTGCACAGCCTCGTCGGGCTAGGGAGACGCTAGCTACGCCACAACAAATATTGCTGTCACACTTCAAGTTCATTATTGCTCTAATGTATCAGTGTCAGTGACAGTGAGGCTCATAGGGTCTATGTCTCCCAGGGTACTGCCGGAACGTACTACCCTGGGTACGGTCCGGTATACTGGAACGTACCCTGGTAACTATTTGATATGGTTAGGGTTAGGGTTAGGGTTAGCCGTTAGGCTTAGGGTTAGGGAGTAGGCGACTCCCTAGACTCATTCGTGGAGTAGGCGAGGTACGGTCCGGCATATTAGATAGTGCAAGGGTACGTCCCGGTATACCAGACCATACCCAGGGTACTGCCGGAACGTACCCTGAGTACGGTCGGGTATACCGGAACGTACCCTGGTAACTACATAATATCAAGAGCTAATAATACCTAGAGTGTACAACGGAAAAACGGGAAAATAGTGCTATTTCACGACAACATTATTCTACATACTGCTGCGAGTCTATAATAATTTCATGGTATTGCATTAATGCAGATTCTTTGACTCTCTAAACAAGACCCGCTTGTCATACGATACTCTAGGAGGAGATATCGGCTTCTAACCCTCCTCCCTATTGCCAAAGCGCTCGAATTCACTTTCTGTCCATCCTTACGCGGCCTAAGCGTTAGCATTCGTGAGAGTTCGGTTTTTCCGCCATAATTTTAATGATGATTTTCGGGATTCAGTGTGCGGGTGGAGGTAGATTTCGGAGGCTCGCCTATGCCCTGATATCTCCCATTTATCTTTCCTGCACGGCTGAATGCCGTCATGATGGAGCCGGCAATGTTTTTTTAATCTAAGTCTCTACACGCAGCTAGTAGGAGTACAAAATTGAGCATGTGACCGATCACTTATCAGCCGGCTCAGCGGGTGAGGAAACCGCTAGCCGAAAAATGCCTTAGACGCCGTGACGGATGGGGACAGAAGGGGATTCGATAGGGGCGGCGTTTGGCCTGTGGGAGGGGGAGTGAGGTTTGAGCGATATCTCCGCCTGGAGTATCGTTTGACAAAGGCGGGTTGGTCTCTGTTTTAGGAGCAAGATTCTGCTTATGACTATAATACATGAAATTATTATAGGACTTGCAGGCCAAAGTAGAAATAAGTGTTGTCGTGAAGAGTAGCAGCTATTTTTCGCCGTGTTTTCGTTCCTTGCTACATCTGGTATTATTAGCTTTGATAATATGGCCGGACCTTTACTCGCCGTACTTCAAAAACCCGTACCTGACTTACAACTGAATGTCGTAATACATCCGCGTTGAGTCGGAACGAAAATTGCGCACTTTGATGCTCCCGCTTCCCTGTTTCCGGTCCGTGTCCGCCAATAGTCAGTAACCCTCTACCCTGATTACGTCTTTACCTCCCGAACCCTTTCTCGAAGTGTCAGCGACGTCTATCCTTTTTCCACCCATTAATAATAATTACAACATTATCGACCTGTTACTACCACAACACTTGTGGAACCATCTAGTCAAAAGGTGTCGCCCGGGCTCGAAAATGTCGTCAAACATTGCTCGAAGGAAACGGATATCCAGATCATTCGCATATTGCAATAGATGCGATGCGATCACGTGATATGTTTCTTTGAAATTGTTCTTCTTGGTTTTCACTCAGTTACTCATCCTCACATCCAACTCTTCTACAGGATTCGCCGGTCCACTGGATAGAGAACATGGGTCCCAATAAAACCAATGTGCCTAACCCTAACCCTAACCCTAACCATAACCCTAACCTATTATATTGATATAATATTATATTTATATTGATGTAAATGACATTGGTTTTATTGGGACCCATGTTCTCTATCCTTGAACCAAGATATCATACATGATACAGCGGGCGCCTACAGGTCTGTATGTATATTTCAAATTTTGCGACATCAGTAGTGGGCGAAACAGGGACAGTCAGGGTACGGTAGGGAGTAAGCGAGGTACGGTCCGGCATATCAGATAGTTACCAGGGTACGTTCCGGCAGTACCCTGGGGAACATAGACCCTATCAGTATCAGTATCAGGCTCAGCGTCAGCGAGTAGTGTAAACGAACGCATTAACGAAAATAATTAATACAGAATTCGGTGACTCTGACATTTTAGTTGCGCCGAATAACTATATACTTACATTGGTCTTAAAAATAATACATTTAAGACAAATTTAACTATTAATTTTTAGACTTATTTAACTATTTGCTGAAAATAGAACGTGAATCTACAGAGTACAGTACACCTTTACGTAAATATAGCACCGAATTACAGGGTTTTATTACCGACCGCCGACAACTTCAGAAGACAACTTTTAGTGAAACCAGCATTAGCGGTATTTAATAAGTAAAACAGTCTTTAAAAAATCACGCATGATAGAATTATAAAACTACATTACAACGTTTGCCACTTCAATCAAATAATCTGTGCTTATAATATTTTATTTAATGCGAGCGATTCAGCAACTGCATGGTTGCACGACGCGCGGGTGCGAGATATGCATCAGGTAACCGGTACCCGGTTTCATAGAGTTAGAATAATAGAAATATGTAGAGACACAGAGATATTTTAGAATATATTATACTATATAGAGATACCTATATTATTTCTATTGTTAAAATAGAGAATATTTAGAGAATCTCTATAATTTATGTACTTTATATACCTACCGGATATAACTTTTATATATTTTTTTATATATATTATACTAGCTATGGATATATATATATACCTATATTATTTCTATGGTTATAGTAGAGAATCTCTAATTTATGTACTTCATATAATACGGAAGGATGGCACTCGATCACTGCATGATCTCTATATATCACTATATCACCCCGTCCAGTACACATAATATATTTTGTAACGTTGCGACGCGTACGTGCGTTCCCCGCTTTGGTTGCTGTTTCTGCGCATGCAATCTCATTTTGTACTGGTAATATTCTCATTTTCTCATGCTTTTTTGTAACAAGTAATGTACATTTTATTTGCTGATATTTTTTATCTGGGTATTTTGCTACCTTGCTTGCTTTGCGCTTCAGAGTTTAATATGTAATTAACTTATAAGGATAGAGGTTCGAAAACTTTTCCTTGTTCATTTTCATTTGATAATCTATCATACGTATAATATTATACATATCAATATAAGTACCGGTATACTAAGTTCAATTATCATTTAATACATATAGCTTCCTTTAGTGCATTTTAGTAATTATATCCATGTAACCTAGCTATGATATGCTCAATAAAAGTTATGATAGATAGATAGATAGATAGATAGATAGATAGATAGATAGATAGATAGATAGATAGATAGAGATAGATAGATAGATAGATAGATAGATAGATAGATAGATAGATAGATAGATTATCTATCCTATCTATCTATCTATCTATCTATCTATCTATCTATCTATCTATCTATCTATCTATCTATCTATCTATCTATCTATCTATCTATCTAGCTATCTATCTATCTATCTATCTATCTATCTATCTATCTGTCTATCTGTCTATCTATCTATCTATCTATCTATCTATCTATCTATCTATCTATCTATCTATCTATCTATCTATCTATCTATCTATCTATCTATCTATCTATCTATCTATCTATCTATCTATCTCTCACTTCCTGCCCCTTCTCTACCCCCTTCTCTCTTCCTCTATATCTTTATCACTCGCCCTTTCTATCATTCCCTCTATCTTCACTTCTCTTTCACTCTCCTCCCCTCCCCCTCTCTTCCTCTATCTCTCTTTCACTCTCCTCCACTCCCCCTCTCTTCCTCAATCTCTCTTTCACTCTCCTCCCCTCCCCCCTCTCTCTCTCGTCTCCTTCTCCCCCCTCCCTCCCCCTCTCTCTCTCGTCACCTTTCTCTCTCCCGACTACAAACTTCACACGCCCCGCCCCGTGTGCCGACAACCAGTCTCCGGGGATTTTCCGAACATATCGATGAAATCTCTCTTCCCTCTATAGTCCTAATTAATTGCTTGCCGCGTAAGATTTCCGGATAAAGTTTACCGCCGCAGGTAAAGCGCTTTAATTGTTAATTGCATTAGGCCTAGAGCGCGCGACCCGTGCGGCATCGTGTCTGGCTTTCCCTGGCGTGGGTGGCAAGCGAACATTCCTCGTTAGCTGGGAATTCCGCCGCGTACACAAGACAATTATTGCTTATTAGATCGCAGCGACGAGTTAGTCCTTCTCGCCCCCTGCTGCTCCGTTCATGATTGGTTTTGTCTTCTTCTTCTTTCTTCTTTTTTTCTCTTCTTCTTATTCTTCCTCCTCATATTTTCTCGTTTTCTTCTTCTTCTCCTCCCCACTCTTTCTTCTTCATCTTCATCTTCATTTCCTTCTTCTAGTGCATCTTCCTATTTTTATATCCCCTCACTCTCCGCACCGTCATCATCATCATCATCATCATAATCATCATCATCATCATCATATCATCATCATCATCATAATCATCATCATCATCATCATCATATTGATGGTTCTATTAGATTACTCGGAAATAATCTGACTCTCCTTTACCAATTAGTTTCCCGTCTGTCCTCTCCTGCCTTCTCTCAATCATGCCCCTATTTCGTCTTCTTCCTCTTCTTACCCCCGCTCCTTCTTATGTTTCTCTCGCCTTATGATAACAGAGAAAGAAAACGAAACCGCAGTGGAAATTGCAGTTACGTGTTATGACAGAGGCATATATCTA
>NW_014577188.1:242829-247362 GCF_000485595.1 Priapulus caudatus | reverse complement strand
TTATCTATCTATCTATCTATCTATCTATCTATCTATCTATCTATCTATCTATCCATCCATTCATATCCATCCATCCGTCCATCTATCCATCCATCCATATATCCATATATATTCATCCATCCATCTATCTAAGGTGGTACCAGAGAGTTCCCGACACCGGGGCTTGTTGGCTTAAGATAAATGCTTATGATCAAGTCTGTCCTTGTAATTAATGAGCTTACAATTTACTCATAACTAATATATATATATGTGGGTACACACTTGTAATGGTATAACATTGGTACACGCACAATAATTGCATATATATGCTACCTGATGTCTTGTTGCATAATATAATGTTCCATTTTAGATCAAGCAGAGATTGGCATATAGGCATTAGGTATATATTAGATTAGCATATAATCAAGGTATCAAAAATCGATGGGCTTGTAACCACTAAATTACTCAGTGTTGTTTATGAAATAGTTTAATACGCCATTGACCACGTAATTGTATCAACACTATTATTTGTCTCCCACCTTCACCCCAGCTAGCCACGGGCCGGGGACCTAAGCCTGTAGATAGCTATGGTCAAGTCTCCTCAGCTGGGCCCCATCCCTGGAATAAGGTCTTTAGTGCAGTTTCTTCCAAGAAAGCTGACCAAATAACCGGCATATTTGTTTGGTCTATCGATTGCCTCTGACCAGTTCAACACATGTGACCCTTCTGGAAGCTTATTGCGCGACCTCTAGCATATATATGACTCTGGCTAACTGAGGCAAGAAAGCCACTTATCACGGCAATGAACTGTATAATTAACTTGGTAGCTTTATATGAGAATCGTCTGTCAGAATGCCTGACTTAAGTGAGACTGTGGCGCCCCGTTACCGAAATCTTAACTTTTCCGTAGCATAGGGTAAGATCTGTGTTTGCGCATAATCCCTGCGAGTGGAAATATTAGCGGTGGCCGTAGTTTAGGCATATAACCAAATCTTAGATAAGATTTAGGACACCGAATTTTGGGTTCAAAGGCTGCAGGCACTGAAATTTATTAATTTTCGTGCACCTACCGCGTTATTTAGTATTTACCGTTCTCACGCATGACAATCGCTAGTTAGAAACGTGATGATAACCTATATTTAGGCATTGGTTTACGTTGTACGTACGTATTAGAAAATCGAAGCTATTATCAATGAAATGTGCACTGGAAATGTGCCAGGTTGCTCATAATAATATAGCTAGTTCTGCGCGCTTCCTGAATACTGGTAACGCTATGTGATATACTTTTCCACACACGATAGTGCACAAGCCATACTTAAAAGAATCTCAGCTCGAGCAAAGAGTGCAAGGTGGCCTAACAATCTTCTTTGTTCGATGGATCGAGTTGGCTGCGTTTTGAAACAGGTTTCTTAGACTATTACGATGTGATCCTTGCCAGCTGGTATTTACCTTAAGCCTAACGTTAAATACGGAACACGTTGGGTGTTTTCATAGGTCTGCTTCCGGGGTGCGAAGGTTGAGAACAAATTAGTCCTCTTATGCAGGTCAATACCTTGTTAAGCGTGGTCGGAATCGTTTACAAATTTCGGAAAATTTCTGTACATTTTGTCTCAACTTCATTTCCGCGGAAAGTTTTCTGGGTTTTAATTAATTATAATGCAACATAGAATATCTTAATAATGAATATATTTTGATTGCAATTTTGTACTTTGGTAGATTTGGTCGCTATACATACGTTTAGGCATTGCTTTTTATGTTTCCATGTAAATATACCCGGGTTAATTACATAGCTAATATTAGATCATTAAAACAAATTTTCTGTGGAAAACGAAATTGTAGAAACGTGAACGTATGTTTTGATTCTTTTTTAATGGTTCATACATAAAATATGCGACACTCCAATAAATAGTTATATATATATATCTCAGTTTTTAGAAAAATATAAAAACGATCAAATGAGATAATACCAGACTTTCTTAAGCCATGAATCGGTCGTAGTATACGTTATATTGCGTGAACTGTGCATTTCTAAGCATTTTGATAAAAACGAATCAACTATAGGTATTTGATTTGATTTGATTATGTTATGATTTTAATGAAATCTATTTAAATCACATCGTTTGTACTTTGTTCAACACATACGCGCACACATGATATGTAATGAATGATATAACGAGAAATGATTTGTGAAAATCGATAAAGATGCAATATATTAAAAATCATAGTACGTTTAATGTGCTCACTCGTACCATATGCGATATCTTATACATATCTGAAAAGTGCTATTCCGCGAAAATCCACCTATGACGACAACAAAATGCACCGTATATCGCCACTGTACAAAACATGTTAACTTGGATCTGGGGTTTTATAGGAAATAAAAACATGACATACATTTATATGTGGCAGACATGTTCTGCTAATTGTTGCGTAGAAAACAGGATTGATTAAAATGGAAGCAAATATATATTGCATTGCATATAGTGTTATAAAATATATAAAATACAACAAGTGACCGTTTCTCATCAATATTACTGTAATTCGCTATTTGCGTGATTATTTCTCAAATATAGCACAGTGAAACGTGCAACGACCTAGCTATTATTATGTAAAACCATGTGACACCGCCGGTTTTCGGAATATGATTTTGTGTAGGTCGACATGCTTTTTTTTAACACGATCAGCAGAAACACAAACACCGGTAATACTCGACAATGCCAAGAACATGAAGCGATTATTAACGTTAGCTACAACGCAAAGCGGCAGTCGTTAACACGTTCCACACGAAACACGAGTCAGCTCGTGCGAGTTCACCACTGCTATACCAACTGGGTTTATGACCTACAATTTTTTTCGACAAACTGCTTCCCTCAATAGGTTTTGGGGGTACAAATATTGTCTACATAAGTAAGTGCCAGGCAGGCGAAATTGGGATGATTACGGCATTTACGTGTATGTATATACAGAGATACACAGGCTCTACACATTGCGTAATAGGGGTTGGTCATCCCAGCCTAATAGCGAGTTTGTTGCGTACAGACCGAATGTTCGAAATATACAATAGTTTCCTGATTAACACGATCTTTAGTGTATCACGCTGTACTCATTCAAACGTTTTCGATTACTTTCTTTTTGTTATCAATATATTGTTGTGGCTTATTATCCACAAAGTGGTCGGTGTAAAGAAAATTGTTCAGAGTTTTCCTTATTTCCAACCAGGGGTTTGTATTGAATTTCACGTGTCACTTTCTTGCAATGTAAATGTTTGAGAGTAGTTGCTTTTCATTGTGCTCATTAACATGTTTGTTGTTTTGTCGTTTCTTGCCAGACCTTCGATCTTACTACTGCTTTGGGTATTGACCCTCTAGTTGTTGGGTTGCTGCTTACTCGTGGGGTGTCAGAAAATAAGCTACTTAAAATAAGAGTGATTACAAATCTGGTTTCAAGGTATCAAATGCATTGCATCGTTTTTTCTTATTTGTTTCCTGTTTACCAGGCATTTTTACTTCCGTTTCCAGTTCAACCGACTCTTCTACATCTGATTCCTGGTTATCAGACACTTCTACATCTGTTTTCAGTTCATCGCATACATCAATGCTCCTTCTTCATTGGTCATTTTTTAATCTGATTCGTGGTCATCGGGCTCTTCCATCTCTCTTTCCTGTTCTTCAGACCCTTTTACACCCGTTTCCTGTTTATCCGACTCTCATACCTCTGTTTCCTGTTCTTCAGGAATGTCCACCTCTGCTTCCTGTTAATCCGACTCTTCTGCATCCGTTTCCTGTTCTTCCGACTCTTCTACATCCGTATCCTGATCATCCGACTCTTCTACATCTGTTTCCTGTTTTTCCGACTCTTCTATATCCGTATCCGAATCATCCGACTCTTCTACATCCGTTTCCTGTTCTTCCGCCTCTTCTACATCCGTATCCTGATCGTCCGACTCTTCTACATCCGTTTCCTGTTCTTCCGACTCTTCTACATCCGTATCCTGATCATCCGACCCTTCTACATCCGTATCCTGATGATCCGACTCTTCTACATCCGTTTCCGGTGCTTCCGACTCTTCTACATCCGTTTCCTGTTCTTCCGACTCTTCTACATCCGTATCCTGATCATCCGACCCTTCTACATCCGTATCCTGATGATCCGACTCTTCTACATCCGTTTCCGGTGCTTCCGACTCTTCTACATCCGTTTCCTGTTCTTCCGACTCTTCTACATCCGTATCCTGATCATCCGACCCTTCTACATCCGTATCCTGATGATCCGACTATTCTACATCCGTTTCCGGTGCTTCCGACTCTTCTACATCCGTTTCCTGTTCTTCCGACTCTTCTACATCCGTATCCTGATCATCCGACCCTTCTACATCCGTATCCTGATGATCCGACTCTTCTACATCCGTTTCCGGTGCTTCCGACTCTTCTACATCCGTTTCCTGTTCTTCCGACTCTTCTACCACTGCTTCTTCGTCATCAGTCATTTTTACAGGTTGTGTCACATCTGGTTCCTGGTTGTCAGATTGTGTCACATCTGGTTCCTGGTTATCAG
>NW_014577188.1:234602-241374 GCF_000485595.1 Priapulus caudatus | reverse complement strand
CCCAGGTTTGTGTCAACATATGGTTCCTGGTTATCAGATTTGTGTCACATCTGGTTGCACTGGTTATGCAGATTGTGTCACATCTGGTTCCCTGGTTATCAGGTTGTGTCAGCATCTGTTCCCTGCGTATGGTTGTGTCACATTGTTCCTGGTTATCAGGTTGTTCACATCTGGTTCTGGTATCAGATTGTGTCAACATCTGGTTCCTGGTTTCTGAGTGATTGTGTCACATCTGGCTTTCTGGTTATCAGGTTTTGTGGCACGTCTGGTTCCTGGTTATGCAGGTTGTGTCACATGCTTGTTCCTGGTTATACAGGTTGGGTCACAATCTGTTCTGTTATCAAGGTTGTGTCACATCCTGGTTACCTGGTTATCAGGTTGTGTCACATCTGGTTCCTGGTTATCAGGTTGTGTCACATCTGGTTCCTGGTTATCAGATTGTGTCACATCTGGTTCCTGGTTATCAGGTTGTGTCACATCTTGTTCCTGCGTATCAGGTTGTGTAGTATCTGATCTCGGATCATCAGTTTCTTTGACTTCCGGTTCTTGGGCATCAGCTATTTTTATATCAGGTTCTTGTGTATAAGGTTTATCTAAACCATGTGCCTCAACGTCGGACTGTTCGTCTCCCGGATTTTGTGTGGCAAGTTGTTCTTCTACCTTTGGTCGTCGGTCCCGTGTATTATACCTACCCCGGAGTTTATACCGAGACTGCTGAGTATCAACGCGCCGTGTATTGTCTTGCTGGACATCCTGTCCACGTTGTTGCTGTGATAGTAGCTGGTTTACTGGACACTCCTGGTCGCAGCGGCTGCTGACACGTGTGGTAGCCGTAGTGTTTACCGTATCTTCGTAGCAAGGAATCGGCAGGAAGTATTGCTCGGATATTGATATCGTACCATCTGGGTGTTTGCAGCTGCAAGTCCCGACTCTTCTCTGTAAACAAATTACAATGGATGTGAGATCGCACATCATTTAAGTTACTTGATGATGCAATTCGATGACGCCAATGCTATGGTTTTTCTATATGACCTTTACGTTATTCCAATAATGTTTTATTTGGATTAATAAAACAACACAAAATAAAATATATATTCTATAGAAATTGCAGGCTGGATGTTGAATGTACGCATTATAGATCGCCCCAAACATTTCACTAAAAAGGTAAAAAATGTAATAAAAACAAAAGAATTAAAAATTAGATTTAAAAAAACTCTGAGCTGGCTTGCAGTTAAACGGATTTCCCTCTCTTTATAATTCGGTTATTACTAAAATCATAGATATATACAACACGATCATAGATCATATACAACACATAGATGTTGTATATATTTATGCTAAAATGAAGAGACAGGACAACCAGCTTGGCCTGACGTAGTCAAAGTCATCATCGCCTAACAATGTTTGCCACACGAAGCATTATTATTCAACAGTCATTTGCACAAGCCGATCATTGAAGTATATATCTCGATCGATTTGAAGTTTACTGTAGGAGACACTGGTTTAAGAAGAGAGTAAAGAAGAAGAAAAAGAAGAGGAAGACGAAGAAGAAGAATGGGAAGAAGAAGATGAAGCAGCGGTCATAATGTTTTTTGCAGGTTGGAAAGAATATGGACAAGTAGGGCCTATGTTGATAGTAGCTATAGACGTTGCAATAATAACTAATTATTTAGCTCTTTCCATGCTTCCGCATGTATTTTTACTACGCATCAACTTATAATAACAACGATTCCGCACTTCCTAGTTTCATCGAAAAATAGGTTCGGTCATTATACGTCACTCTACCTGCACGCGTGATGGACGCACGGTGATTACTACTGCCACAAACAGTGCTACCATAAACACGGAAGCAGGAACTTATTTTATATTTCACGTTTATTTTCATTTGCTTCGCTAATTCGGAATAATAGCAGAGCGTGCCGTAACTGACCGGATATTGGTATCCTCGTCTGCCAACGCAGCGGCAGCTGAACCTGTCGCAACTCATCTCACCACGCGGACATATTCTTCGCTGACGCATCTGCATGAGCACGCTACATGTCACTCTAGGTGCTTGCCCAGCAAGTAGCTGTGACAGGGTGCTGTCCTGGGAAGATCCCATGCTCTGTGAATATGAATAGTAAATGAATAATCAAATTGAGATTATTCCGTTCCTGTAGCAGAACGTCAGTCCGCGATCACTGTGCGAACGCGGAGAATAATCAAAATAAAAGATTCATCAGAAGTAATATTCCATCTACTTTTGCTGTTTTATCCCTATGTCATAATATTATGTTTCAAACATGGTAACCTATACTGCCAGATTAAACCGCATTGCTGATCGCCTAATCGACAGCTCATCGCCACGTAAACAATGCGTTCAGATGCAAAAAATAAACCCATACAAGCAAATACAAGCAAATAAAACAAGCATCCATGCAAAACATTGCCACGATTACCAAGCTGCGCACGCAATCTCGTTATCATACGCGCAACATAAATTGAAACTGGAAAATGGTAAACCATTATGAATTTTAGAAATTCATTTCAAAAAGCGTAGGTGTACATAGTCGTAATTTTGTATAGCAATGATAAAACTCGAGTTTGATTTGACCGAATGATGCATGTATGAAAATACATTGTGAAATTGATTTTGCTTACCAATGCTAAGGGCGCATATAGGTAATTAATAAATGCGCATGCAAGCAATGAGAGATTTTACGCAATAGTATTTCTCAACATAAAGGTCTGGAAAAGTTTTAAAAATGTCGAAAGTATATATATATACCAAAACCTATGCTATTTTTATATACGATTCAATATTGCTACATTCGTGTAAGTTTTCTAGAGCTGTTCTACTTACAAAATATGCGGCCAGCAGCAGTAGACTTAGCATCGGCGTAAATCCTGACATGATCGCAGAGAGAGAAACCCGCACAGCGCTGCGACTGTCCTACGCTTCAGTCTTGCACAGACTGCAGCTGGCTGCGCGCACGCCTGCTTTATACCTCCCATTCCTACCTCTCACGAGCGTTTCTTTAGTTGACACGAGTCCTTTTTTGGTCGAGGGCATCCATAACGTTGCGTAGTAACCGTGTTATTGTTAGAATTAGGCACTCTCCGAATGTTCACCTCTCTCTTTCTAGAAATAAGGTCAACGCTCTATAAGTTTGAAGCAATGCAAGCAGAACCAAGCAGTCAACCGGTTTTTCGCTCCCCTTTATAATAACACGCTAGTCGACGATACTAGACAGCGCTGTAATCCAACGTGTTAAAACATTGGTGATTTAATTACAAACGTGTGCGAGAGATCACGACATGGAATACTTGATACGCGCAAGACTGGAAGGATTAAACCGAATTAAGATGCTTAAGAACTTGAACGTGACAAAGCTCAGACGCATAAACTTAGCTGGCGTACAGATAACAGTTCACATACAACGTTCACGTACGTAAGTAGACACGAAGCACCTAGCCCGGATTTAAAAACGCAAAACTTTGGCTTCTTGGTCCAAGTAAAGGTTGGTCTAGGAACTTGTTATAGTCGCCGTGTTTGTATCGGGCCCAACTCAAAAACAAAACGTCGTAGCTATATTTTATTTCATAGCTACTTAATTTCCGCAAAATTTAGCTAGACGTGTAGTGTCTTGCAGACGTAGATCTACAAATCCAGTTATTTTTGTTTATATAGACGAGGATGGCGGGTTCGTTTACATTATACGTATATTTTTCGATTGATTTACATTGCGCAAACGTCATGAACAAATAGACAACTCAACCGGGCAGCTTTTGTTGTACCGTAGTTCATTGACCAGTGCCTTTTGTCAAAAATCCAACGAGACTTTGCTTAGCGTCTACACAAGTCTATGCAAGTAAGTACAAGGCTGCACATAAGTAAGTAAATAAGTAGATGAATGAGTTGAATAATACGTTAATATGTAATATGCAAGTAGGACACCACCCACCCATTCGATTTCGAGTTTGCTAAACCTTTTGGAGCATTCACGCGTCATACGCTCTTCACGATTGTTAGTTTAGCCTGTCTGAGCCGTTAGATGTCAATGTACTAGTCTTGCAAGGCCGCTTCTTTGCTATTCTAATGAATAGAGGCAGCAGATGGCGCTACTGTGCTGTTGTGAGGAGAAACGAACAATTGCGTGAAACAAGAAAAATCGAAGGTTATGCTTGCGCGTGCTTAATTATTAAGACTTGCAGGTTCTCAGGTTCTCCGGAAATTGACTTGTGGGACTTTCCACTTGATATTCTAGCACGAATATTGAACAATTATATATAGGTATACATGCATACATAATATTATATATACATATATAATACATAAACTAATTATAATATAGTATAATTATATATTACTTAAAGTTAGACGCTATATAATTTTTTATTTTATAAAATTCAAGTCTTGTGCATCGTGTGTGTGTAATATTATATTATATATTATTATATTATATTATATATGTATAAATATATGTTTTGTGTGTGTTTAGTGTGTGTGGTGTTGTTGTGTGTGTGTGTGTTTGTTCGTGTGTGTGTGTGTGTTGTGGTGTGTGGTGTGTTGTGTGTTAGTGTTGTGTTGTATTTTTGCGTGTTCTTTATTAATCATTGCTTTTATAGGCAACCCGCGCGAATTTGTCTTGAAATTATTAATATTGTCGAATTATCTATAGCGCATTGTATATTTTTATATACCACGCGTTCCGATTCGCAATGTCAGCCTGAATTGCTGATAAAGAGATGTACATCACGAACGCTCGCGTATTAAAACTTAAACACCCTTAACCTATTATTTGAATTTGAATTATATATATATATATATATATATATATATATATATATACTGTTATTGATTGACATGCGCTAATAATTCCCAACAAGTAACACGTGTAAGGTTTCTATAGACATAATATTTGCGGAGCTACGGCGTTTGAATCAAACGCAGGTCTCGGACAGGAAGCTGCTCTCCGTGAACAATCACGAATATTTTCAAAAATAAATTGACCCAGTAGATATCGTTTAGCAGCAAACCGCGATACAACAGCATATACAGTGCAAAGGCAGCTGCGTCGTACGTGCATGCCAATCAATGCACCATCGCTCTTCATCATGAAACAAGTTATGATTCACTATTTTTTAACCTAGCAAACTACATGATTACATCACTAATTGCGAACGACGGGTCGCATGTGTCGACACTAATTAAATGTTGGTTCAGCTAGATGCTGTAACACGATTGCCACTGCTGGGTATTATGTATTTTTTANATATATTATATATATAGTATATATATATATATATATATATATGTATGTATGTATGTATGTATGTGTGTGTGTGTGTGTTGTGTAGTGTGTGTGTGTGTGTGTGTGTGTGTGTGTGTGTGTGTGTGTGTGTGTGTGTGTGTGTGTGTGTGTGTGTGTGTGTATTTGTGCGTGTTCTTTCATCATCCGTGTTTATGGCAACGCGCGAATTTTTGAATTATTATATTTCGATTATCTATAGCGCATTGTATTTTTATTACGGTTCGATTCCAATGTCTGCTGAATTGCATGATAAAGAGATGTACATCACGAACGCTCGCGTATTTAAAACTTAAACCCTTAAGCCTATTAGTTGATTGGTGTTTGAGTTTGCTTATATATATTATATATATATATGAATATTTTATATCATTTAGGTATTATCTGTTATTTGATTGAGCGGATGCCGCTATATTTGGCCCCTATGCGAGGGGTAGGGCACGAGAGGGGGGGGGAGGTTTCTATAGCATTAATAGGGTTGCGGAGCTCGGCGTTTGATCAACGCAAGGTCCTCGGACAGGAAGCTGTCCCCGTGACAATCACCGAATCTTTTCAAGGGATTAATCTTGTTACCTCGAGGGTGGGGGGATGTATATTGAGTTGCAGCAAAACCTGCGATTAGCAACGCGGTCATTAGTGAACTAGGGTGAGTTGATCTGTACGTGCATCCAAATCAATGGCACCAGTCGCATGCATTCATCATGAAGATCAGCTCTTGGATTTTCATAATGTTGGGATTGTAACCTCAAGCAAATAGGTTCATGTGCTATTAATAATCCCTAATTGCGACCGACGGGTTCGCACCTGTGCGCTCGCATAGTTTAAAATTGTTGGCTTAGTAGGTGCTGTAATTCCGATTGTGCGCAATGCTTGGCTGGCGCCTTCATGTATTTCTAAAAACGGCATGGCCTGAGCCGTGAAGGGTTCAGTCGTATATATGGCCGGAAGGCTGGGTAAACGCACGGTCATATAGCATGGAGTGAAGAATTGACCCACGAGCATATAATAGCAGAAAACATGTGCCCATGTTAGATTCATTCGCCTATATCGCTTGCACGATCAGAATCAAAGACCCAATACAAACGTAGGCCTATGCTTGCGATATAGCTATTTAGCAGAATCAAAATTTATACAAATACGCAACATGTTCTGCTTGCATCTATGGCAAATACGACATACGGATATACGCTCTCCTATGACACTATTTGTTGCATGCGGAGATTCTTGCTATGACAACTTTGGAGAGGTCAACTTCGTTCGCTCAGGCACATCTGGACTGCGATCTAGTGGCATCATTAGGTGCTCGTCTATTCGTATATCACTTGCGATCACTAGATTCTTTTGGATGTATTCTTGCGATACTGCAAAGATACACCGTATAAGGTATTTAAATGGAATATTAAATAATATTAAATTGTTATAAGTATAACACCTAGGTGCGATGATTTGCTGAAACACGTCACGCTTTGTGTATTTGTAGG
>NW_014577188.1:233101-233436 GCF_000485595.1 Priapulus caudatus | reverse complement strand
CCTCCTCCTCCTCCTCCTCCTCCTCCTCCTTCTCCGCCTCCTCCTCCTCCTCCTCCTCCTCTTCTTCCTTCTCCTCCTCCACCATCTATAGGCTCCGCATCCGTCATCTCGCCCAACGTAATACGAGGACGCGGGCGGTGTACGCATGCGTGAGAAACGCTCTACCTGTGACAGCGACCGCACACGCTGAGGTGATGAGTCGCAGAGACACGTACGTGAGTGTAAACCTCATCGGGAAGCCGCGAACACCGCCGCCGCCGCCGCCGACGACGACGACGACGAAGCCGCCGAGGGCGACGACGACGACGACGAAGCCGCCGAGGACGACGACGACG
>NW_014577188.1:210859-231218 GCF_000485595.1 Priapulus caudatus | reverse complement strand
TAACATACATAGACATGTAATGTGATGTCACGAAATCGTTTAACCCTTCAAACATCGCTTTTTGCACAACAAGTAAAACTCAAGTACGTGATAAATAGTTTATGAGATTGTGAAACCAGCTTCTTACAATATTCATATGCTCAAACCTAGCGTGCCAGTAAGATTAGCTTGTATCCATCCAACTCGACGTGTCAACATTTTATCTCAAAGGATTTGCTATATAAAAGAAATGAACTTTGTAAAAAATTTCAAATTTTTTNAGCTGGTGGAGAAGGAGGAGGGAGAAGGAAGCGTGTGGAGAAGGAGGAGGGGGAGAAATGCTGGTGAGAAGCAGAGCGCGGAGAGAGAAGAAGGTGTGAGCAGAGAGGAAAGTATATGCCATGTGGAGGAGGGAAGGAGAGAAAGGAGAAGGTGGGGCAAGAGGGGCATAAGCTGTTACGAGAAGGAGGGAGGGGAGAAGCTGGTGAGAAGGAGTGAAGGGAGAAGGATGAGAGAAGGGAGCTGGTGAAGGAGGAGGGGAGATGGCAGGGCTGTGGAAGCGAGGAGGGGGAGAAGGAAGAAGCTGGTGGAGAAGGAAGGAGAAGCTAGTGGAGAAGGCAGGAGGGGAGAAGGAGAAGGTGTTGGAGAAGGAGGAGGGGAGAAGCTGGTGGAGAGGAGGAGGAGGGGAGAAGAGAGAGGTGTGGAGAAGGAGGGAGAAGCTGGTGGAGGAGAGGGGAGAAGGGAGAAAGGTGGTGGAGGAAAGGGCAGAAAGCATGGTAGAGAAGGAGGAGGGGAGAAGCTGGTGAGAAGAAGGAAGGGAGAAGAGGAGAGAAGGGAGCTGGTGGAGGAGGAGGGGGAGAAGGGAGAAGCTGGTGAGAAGGAAGAGGGGGAGAACTGTAAAGGAGGAGGGGAGAAGGTTGTGATGAGGAGGTGGGGAGAAGGAGGGAGAGAAGGAGCGTTGGGAGGAGGAGGGGAGAAGAGAGAAGGGGATAAGGAGGGAGAAGGAGCTGGTGTGAGGAGGAGAGCGGGAAGAAGGGAGCTGGTGGAGGAGGAGGAAGAAGGGAGAAGGTTGTTGGAGGGAGGGGAAAAAGCTGTGGAGAAGGAGGAATGGAGAAGGAAGAAGTGTTAGAAGAAGAGGATGGGAAGAGCTGGTGAGAAGGAGGAGGAGGAGAAAGCTGGAGGAAGAAGGAGGAAGGGAGAAGGGAGAAGGTGGTGGAGAAGGAGGAATGGAGTAAGCTGTGGAGAAGGAGGAAAGGGACGAAGGAAGAAAGGTGGTGGAGAAGGAGGAGGGGAGAAGCTGGTGGAGAGGAGGAAAGACGAGAAGGAGTGAGAGAAGGAGGCTGTGGAGGAGGAGGGGGAGAAGGAGCTGGGTGGGGAGGAGGGGGAATAAGGGAGAAGCTGGTGAGAAGGAGGGGAAAGCTTAGTGGAAGAAAGAGGAAAGGGAGAAGAGGGGGAGAAGGGAGGCCTGGTGGAGGATGGAGGGGGATTAAGGGAGAAAGTTGTGGAGGAGGGAAAGAAAGCTGGTGGAGAAGGAGACAAGGGGAAAAGGAAGAGTGGTAGAGAAGGAGGAGGGAGAAGCTGGGAGACAGGAGGAGGGGGAGAAGCTGGAGGAGAAGGAGGAAGGGGAGAAGGGAGAAGGTGTAGAGAAGAGGAATGGAGAAAGCTTGGTGGAGAAGGAGGAAGGGAGAAGGAAGAAGGTGGTGGAGAAGGAGGAGGGGACGAACTGTGGAGAAGAATGAGGGAGAAAGGAAGGTGTTGGAGAAGGAGGAGGGGAGAAGCTGGTGAGAAGGAAGGAGGCGGAGAGAGAGAAGTGTGGAGAAGGAGATTGGAGAACGTGTGGAGGAGGAAGGAAGAGAGGGATAAAGGTGGGGAAGAAGGGGCAATAAGCTGTTAGAGAAGGAGGAGGGGAGAACTGGTGAGAAGGAGGGAAAGGAGAAGGAGTGAGAGAAGGGAGCTGTGAGGAGGAAGGGGAGAGGAGCTGGGTGGAGACAGGAGGGGGAGAAGGGAGAGCTGGTGCGAGAAGGAGGGGGAGAAGCTAGTGAGAAAGGAGGAGGGGAGAAAGGAGAAGGTGTTGGAGAAGAGAGGGGGGAAGCTGTGGAGAAGGAGGAGGGGGAGAGATAGAAGGTGGTGGAGAAGGAGGGAGACACGCCTGGTGAGGAGGAGGGAGAAGAGGAGAAGGTGTGAGGAGGGCAGAAGCTGGTAGAGAAGGAGAGGGATAAGGCTGGTGAGAAAGGAAAGGGAGAAGGAGGGAGAGAAGGGAGCTGGTTGGAGGAGGAGGGAGAAGGGAGTAAGCTGGTGGAGAAGGAGTTTAGGGGGAAAGCTGGTTAGAAAGGAGGAGGGAGAGGTGTGGATAAGAGCGGGGAGAACGGAGGGAGAGAGGGAGGCTGGTGGAGGAGGAGGGGAAGAGGAGAGAGGGATAAGGAGGGAAAGGGAGCTGGTGGAGAGAGGGGGAGAAGGAGCTGGTGAAGGAGGAGGGGGAGAAGGGAGAAGGTGTGGAGGAGGGGAAAAAGCTGGGGAAGAAGGAGGAAGGGAGATGGAGACAGGTGGTAGAGAAGGAGGAGGGGAGAAGGCTGGTGGGAGGGGAAAGGCGGAGAGGAGAAGCTGAGGAGAAGGAGGAAAGGGGAGAAGGAAGAATGTGGTGAGAGAAGGCGAGCGAAATGGAGAACCTGTGAGAACGGAGAAGGGAGAAGGAAGAAGGTGGTGGAGAAGGGGGAGGGAAAGAAAGCTGGTGGAGAGGAGGAAAAGAGAGAAGGAGGAGAGAAGGGAGCTGGTGGAGGGGAGGAGGGGAGAAAAGGGAGCTGGTGGGGGAGGAGGGGGAGAAGGGGAAGCTGGTGGAGAAGAGGGAGAAAGCTAGTGGAGAAGGAGGGGAGAAGGAGGGGGAGAAGGGAGCTGGTGGAGGAGGAGGGGGAGAAGGGAGAAGGGATAAGGAGGGGGAAAGGGAGCTGGTGGAAGGGGAGGAGGGGGAGAAGGGAGAAGGTTGTGGAGGAGGGGAAAAAAGCTGGTGGAGAAGAGGAAAGGGGAAAAGGAAGAAAGTGATAGAGAAGAAAAGGAGGGGAGAAGCTGGGAAGAAGAGAGGGGAGAAGCTGGTGAGAAGGAGGAAGGGGAACGAGGGGAAAGGGGAGCTGTGAGGATGGAGGGGGAGACACAGGGAGAAGCCTGGTGGAGAGGAAGGGCGAAGGAGGGAGAAGCTGGTCAGAGAGGAGGAGGGGGAAGAAGGAGAGTCTGGTGAGAAGGAGAAGAAGCTGGTGGGGAAGGAGGAAGCTACGACCAAGCTTCTCGGCCGCCTCCTCCTTCTCCACCAGCTTTCTCCTTTGCCCCTCCTCCTCCACCAGCTCCGCTTGCTCCCCCCCTTCTCATCCTTCGCTCACTTCTCCACGGCAGCTTCTCCCCTCCTCCTCCACCAGCTTTCTCCATGCCTCCCTTCTCCACCACGCTTCTCTCTTCTCCCCTTCCTAAATGAGACTCCTCACACCAGAAATAGAGGCACCGGAAGGTCCCACAACCCTTTCGGCGGGAGTGGATCGCGACCAACCCGGGCAATTCATATGCGATTGAGCCAGCTAAAGCCATTCGACCAACATAGCGAATGAAGTGCCATGAGAACTAAGTCGACGAAAGATGAGTCCCGCTATACGAAGAAGTCGTTATCTCCCCACCGCGCGCCGCATACTACGCTGCCGCCGCTTATCAACTGCCAACTGGCGGCGCCAGCATCTCCCGCGCGCAATATTATTTCTGCCGAGCTGGCAGGCGCGTGCCCGCCCGCGCGGCGGCGTATATATCACCGCCGCGCCGCAGTCCTACCGCTGTGCCCGGCGCGCGCGGCGCGTAATATGCACCGCCGCGCAGACGCGCGCGCCGTGGCCTACGCGTTCATGACTTACTTTGCGGCGCTTAGTTCATACCTCTGCGCTTCGTTCACGGCCGCTGTAACAATATATTCCGCCCACGAGAAATCTCGTCACATTTAACAAGATTAACTGGGATATGTAACCAGTATATAGCCGCCTGACACATTAGGCAAATATTATATGAATTATTACATATGTATTATCAGCTACATGCGGCGTACCGCGCATGCGCAGTAAATTCACTAAAAATTAATCTGCATATTGGATTCACAGACGTATTTGAAATAGAGCGGGGGTACCGCTTGTAAACGATGTACAAACGCCTTTAGCTTGGGCAAGCCCATAACAATGGACCTATTTAGTCATAACACCACTCCCCTACACATCGGGTACCCCCGCGCATTTCAAATACGTTTGTGAATCCAAATATCAGATTATTAGTGAGTTACTGCGCATGTGCGGACCCCATTTTTGCCGAGGAACAAATATAAAAATCTAGAAATTTTCTAATGTGGCAGCAGTAGATAATCCTGTTGGCATAATGCCCCCAGTATCCGATAAAATGACGAGATTTGTTCGGCGAATATAATTCACGCTACATGTGTCTGAAAGAATTTCCTGGCAGAAACCGCAAGTCCGGGAAGCTGCAAGCTAGGCGTCGTTGTCCATCTTTACAAGAGCCATAGCAATAAACTTCGTATCCCATAGATCTACCCACACGGTAACCCCGCTCCATTTTAAATACTTTGTGAAGCGGCAATATCAGTTATATTAGTGAGTTACTGCGGCGTCGCGGATCGCATTTAGCAAGCATGAAGGAAACAAAATATAAAATTCTAGAATATTTCTAATGTGGCAGCAGTGGATATCCATGTTGCATATCCCGGCAGTATCGGTTAAAATGAGAGTTTTCGGCGAATAATTCACGTACAATGTAGTCTGAAAGCATTCTGCCAGAAACGCAAAGTCCCGGAGCTGCAAGCTAGGGCGTGTACCAATCTATTTAAACAAGAGCCAGTAGCATAGACTTTTATCCATAAATCTAACACAGGGTACCCCCGCCCATTTTAAATACGTTGTGATCCCAAATATCATTATGTAGTTGAGAGTTAACAGCGGTGCAGCGGATCCGCATTTAGCCTGAGGAACAAATAATAAAATTCCTAGAATATTTTCTAAATGTGGCAGCAGTGAATATCCTGGTCAATATGCTCCAGTATCATGTTAAAATGACGAGATTTGCGGCGAATATAATACACGTACATGTATCTGAATGAATCGCCAGAAAACGACTATTCCGAGTACACTGGCAAGCTAGGGCGTTGTACCATAATTTTACAGCGCCACATGCCAGCAAATAGACTTGTTTATCCCATAAATCTACACACGGGTACCCCCGCTGCATTTCAAATACGTTTGTGAATCCAAATATCAGTTATTTAGTGAGTTACAGCGCGTGCGCTGACCCGCTTTTTAGCCTGAGGAAGAAATATAAAATTCTAGAATATGTTCTAATGTGGCAGGCCGTGATATCATTGATTTCCAACGTCTGTATCGATACGGTGAGCATGCCTCCTCACATTCTCGAACGCCATGTTGCATGCGTCCAAACGGTTTCACACATTTCGCAAAAATCCAGCGATGGCTCATAACAACAACCAACTCATTATTATAGATTGTTATGCGGAGATTACAGTTGGCCCGTCCTCTATGTTAGCATGAGAATTTTGTATGAATATGTTATTGCCCCAGATGCCATCTAATGAAAAATTCATTTTTAGTTTACCATATATATTGCCTTATATGCCTTCTATGGTAAGGTAGAAGAAAATAGTACTGTTACGCCGTGGTGTACACATGTGGCTATTTTTGGAAATCATATTCAACAAAGGTTTTGGAACTTGCAAATCAGATTAGCATAAAGGGACTCTAATTAACACAATCTTACTGCGACATCTAGTGGCGCATAAAGGTGCATTCTATTCAGTTTCGATTGCGAATCACTAGATTCTTTTGGATGTTATTCTTGCGAATACTGCCAAGATACACAGATAAGGTAATTCAAAGTGAGAATATTAAAATAAAATATTAAATTGTTATTATACGCACCTAGGTGCGATGATTTGCTGAAACACGTCATGTTTGTGTATTATGTAGGGGCTAGGTGATAGCAGCCCATTTACGCATGGACGTTGCGCAATCTATGTGAAGGATCAACAAATTCACCTTATGCTTGGCGCAGCTGTTTATATAGGGATGTAAAACGTAATAGTCTACGAGGCAGGACGACATCACTTGTATGCGTGTTTCGTGGTTTATTCAGACCGTAGAGAAAATCGACATGTGCATAGCATGGGTTATCAAATTTAGAATTATTTTGATTTATCGTTGGAATACAGCTCAGTTCACTCTATTTGACAAGTCGGAAATGTCACTCTCAGCTCACTATGGCTTTTTTAAATACAAACTTACACGCCAGAAGGCGCGAGCCTTTGTTCGCTAAGATTTCAGCAGGCTCTGTTCAATCTCTTTAGAACTATCCAGGTAAATAAAAGTTATATACAAACGTACGAAGCAGCGTCGAATGCATGCCACGAAGACGCGTTCATTGATTTCCGACTGCTATCAATGTATAGTAATGCCAATGCAAACCCACTGCAGAGAGCTAAATTTTTCCCCCATATGTTTATCATTGACACGCTGAGCAAGGATCATCAGACGGTTGCATCTCGTCTGAGAACAGACTACTATTAAATCCTCCTTAGGATCCTATACTTAAGAATTGAATTTCAGGAGCTGAAAAATAGTATTTCGACCGTTTTCGGCCAAGTGGCAATAGTAAAGCTAGGTAGCCATGTACTTCAGCTGTGCACCATTAGAGTTATGACATATGTTGTCCGGCGTTTTAAAAAAATATCGCAAATTTACTAAACGACACCACATCTGTGCCTGAAAAACAGTCGCGCAGTCCAATGGGGCCCAACCATTGAAAGAATTCGTTTTAAATTACCAGTAACCATCCACCCATCTCAATGTGTATGTCATTGCCACACACGATAGCAGCCACGCTAAAATGCAACCACAAAACGTCGCGTCAGCTTTAGAGCACGAGCTGCAGGCCCTCCGATTGTGGCCGATGACGCGTCACATCCTCTAACCAAACAGGGTAATGAACCGGAAGTGATTTAATAGTGTCACGTGTCGTCTGCATGCCTCTTCTTCCTCCCCCTCCTCATTCTTCTCCTTATCCTCCTCCTCCTCCTCTTCCTCCTCCTCCTCCTCCTCCTCCTCCTCCTCCTCCTCCTCCTCCTCCTCCCTCCTCCTCCTCCTCTTCTCCTCCTGCTGCTTCTCCTCCTCCTCTTCCTCCTCCTCCTCGTCTTCCTCACCTCCGCCTCCTCCTCCTCCTCCTCCTCCTCCTCCTCCGCCTCCTCCTCCTCCTCCTCCTCCTCCTCCTCCTCCTCCGCCTCCTCCTCCTCTTCTTCTCCTCCTGCTGCTTCTCTTCCTCCTCTTCCTCCTCCTCCTCGTCTTCTCCACTCCGCCCTCCTCCTCTTCCTCTCCTCCTCCTCCTCCCTCCTCCTTCCCCGCCTCCTCCTCCTCCTCCTCCTCCTCTTCCTCCTTCTCCTCCTCCTCCATCATCTATAGGCTCCGCATCCGTCATCACGCCCAACGTAATACGAGGACGCGGGCGGTGTACGCATGCGTGAGAAACGCTCTACCTGTGACAGCGACCGCACACGCGGAGGTGATGAGTCGCAAAGACACGTACGTGAGTGTAAACCTCATCGGGAAGCCGCGAACACCGCCGCCGCCGCCGCCGACGACGACGACGACGAAGCCGCCGAGGGCGACGACGACGACGACGACGACGACGACGACGACGACGACGACGACGACGACGCCGACGACGAAGCCACCGAGGGCGACGACGGCGACGGCGACGACAACGACGAAGCCGCCGAGTACGACGACGCCGACGACGAAGCCACCGAGGGCGATGACGACGTGGTAGACGCACGATAGAGAAATGGTGGGTGCTGACAGCCCGCAGTATAACCTCACTGCGTCGCGCAACGCTAGCTACGACTACGATCAGCGTGTCACACCGACCGTCGCTATCATCAGCACCCTCGTCGTGCTCTCCATCGCCATGGTGATCATCCTCGCTAACATGCTCGTGCTCGTCGCCATCTTCACGACGTCGCGACTCGGCGAGCAGGCCCACTGGCTCATCGCCAACCTCGCTGCCTCCGACCTCGGCATGGGTGGCTACATGCTACTGTTGTTCCCCTACCAAGTGCTCGGCGACCCGGGCCGCGGGTACTGCCTGTTCGCGAAGTACTTCGTCAACATTCTCATCATGGGTTCGTACGTCGCTCTGCTGATGATCACCGTCGATCGCTTCATCGCCATCACGCGTCCGCTGCACTATCAGCAGATCGTCACCTACACCGTCGCCAAGCGCATGATCGCCGGCGGCTGGATCTACTCGATTCTGTTGAGTCTCTCCGTTCTCATCAACGACCGGTACTTCGACGGGAGCGCCTGCGCCTACGGGCTGATTGTCGGTCGCGGCGCCATCTTCTTTCTCAGCGTCCATTTCTTCATCAACGTGATTGTCATGCTGACCGTCTACACGCGGGTTGGCTACATCGCACTGCAGCACTCCAAGCGGCTGGCGCCGATGCCGACGCTACCGGAGGAACGTCGGCAGAGCAGCGACACGGCGAAGCAGCTGAGGCTAGTGAAGGTGCTTTTCATCGTCGTCGGTGCGTTCGTGTCCTGCTGGCTGCCGTTCTACGTCTACCTGTTGCTCGTGAACGTCGGTCTGTACGAGGACACGACGGGCATGTTTCGGTAAAAAATTTAAATTATTATTAGATCCTTGCCGCGCCTATATGTGGCGCACAGGGCGGTGTCCATCTCCGTTTCTTTAACCCGAGGCCACGCGGATGCTTTCACAGTAAATACTACAGCGGTTGGTCCACTGGTAGCACTGCGAGTTAACTTTCCACGCTTTATCTCTATTTGCTGAGTGCTAAGCAGAGAAGCAGTGTGTACCATGTTTCGGTACGTTGCTGTATGATACATGCAGAGATCCATCCACCGGTGTACAGGTCTGACCAGTCAATCTCCCCTCCATCGCTCTCCTGCGCACGCGATCTCGCTGTTCTCCGTTCGCATATACTCACTCACCACCTTTCTCTCTCGCTCACTCGCTTTTTCGATTTCTTATATATTTGGAAGCACTTTTGCTTTCGTCTCTTTGATGCTTCTCTTGACACTAAAAATACGCGTCTTACACACGTACGAATACGATCATATACACGCGCGCACGCACACGCAGGCACACGAATAGCCCCCCTCACACACACACACACACCCGCACGCGCACACGCACAAGCAGGCACACGAATACCCATAGGCAGACATACACGCACACACAAGCGCAGACGCGTATAAATTTAGCATGCTGTACATATGCCATTATGAAAATTAGCAGAGCCATAGCTAATTATGCCTATTTCACTAATTTGCTTGCAGGTAATAGTAGCAAAGCCCGTAGTTTCAGTATGTTGCATATAGTTATAACTTGAGAGGTTATTTTATCACCAGGTACATCGTCTACGCTCTGTTGTATTCGTCGTCAGCTTTGAATCCAGTGATCTACGCCTGGAAAAACCGAGATTTCAGGTTGGCCTTCAAAGTTGTCTTGCGCAAGATTCCATGCTGTGCGAACTGCTTCAGCGAAGATGAAGAGGAAAACAGTGCGTCTGCTTTAGCCTAGCGCAGACCTGCGATTTTTGGTTGCTCGTCGCTGCAACCTGCAACCGCAAGGGATCGGTCGATGTGTCGCCGCGTGTGCGCACACATGCGATTTCGAAGCAATTCTTAGACAATTTGTGAGCGATGTGAGCGACGAGTCGCTCAAAATAAAAACAGTTTGATTTCTTGCAACTCGTCGCAAGCGACCAGAATCGCTACGGGTTGCAGTTGCACGTTCCCACAGACGTAGCGATTACACAGAAATTTTTACAGCGATTCTAGAATCGCTATCGAGTTGCATGAAAAAGTCGCAGGTCTGCGCTAGGCCACGTCGAAGAAGGGATCATTTATCTCAGAAATACAAAGATTTGTTATATTTAATTTCACAATTATTCACCGCACTTGTTTGGCCAGGACGCGAAGTTACTGTTTTGTAAATGAAATTAATATTAACATCGTCAGAGTTTATTAGTAACACTCAACACGCTATTCGATCTACACCCGTTTATCGATCGGTCTCCTACATTTTTATTAATATTATTATTACTAATAATATTATTATTATTAATATTAATATTATTACATGTTAGTTGTCAGATACTTTTACACACACATACACACGCACGCACACGCACACGCACACGCACACGCACACGCACACGCACACGCACACGCACACGCACACGCCACACGCACCACGCCACACGCACAGCACACACACGCGCACACACACACACGCAACGCAACTTTTACCACACGCACGCCACGCACCCACGGCACGACGACGCACGCACGCACCACACGCACACACGCACGCTACGCGCGCGCATGCCACCACGCACACAGCACACACGCGCGCGCACACACCGCGCACACACACACGCACACACGCGCCGCTACACACACACGCACACACACACACACGCACACACGCCACACACGCCACACACACACGACGCACACACACACATACACGCACGCACGCACACACATACGCACGCCACGCACGCACGCACGGACACACGCGCGCACACACACACGCACACACACACACGACCGCACACAGCACACACGCACACACCGCGCGCGCACACACGACACGCGACACACACGCACACACACACGACACACACACACACACACACACACACGCTGCGCCAACACACACGCACACACACGCACACACACAGTACACACACCACACGCCACACACACACGCACACACGCGCGCGCACAACACACACGCACACACACACGCCACACACACACGGCCACACACACCAGGCATACACACACACAAGCACACACAACTACGCACACACGCTGCGCGCCACACACACACGCAGCACACACACGCACACACAGCACCGCGCGCATGCGCCACACAACACACACACACACACAGCCAAACACACAAGCACACACACACGCAACACACAGCGCGCGCATCGTTAACTGGTCGACCTTGCAACAGGAGACTGTTCGGTGATAAATGTGAGCAGATATATGTGTGGAGGCAGGAATTTGCAGATTGTGGATCTGTGGAAAGTGGCTGGGGCAGCTGCCTTTCGACAGTTCTAGCGAACGATAGCATACATAGACATGTAATGTGATGTCACGACATCGTTTAACCCTTCAAACATCGCTTTTTGCACAACAAGTACAATTTAATTACGTTATGAATAGTTTATGAGATTATGAAACCAGCTTCTTACAATATTCATATGCTCAAACCCAGCGTGCCAGTAAAATGAGCTCGTATTCATCCAACTTGACATGTCAATATTTTATCTCAAAAGATTTGCTATAAAAGAAATTAACTTTGTAAAAAAAGAGCACATTTTTCAATATAGTCAATTTTGTAAGTGTAATCGCGTGTTTACTGCAGACCACCAACCGGTTTTTATGGGGGTTGCTATATAGCAGCCTTCATAACGGCACGCGACTACTAACTTCCTGCTAAAACAGACTGTTTCCTTGCACCATACAGTCACAAAATCAACGTTAAAAATGCTTGCTATGGAAACGATAAACAGCGCGCGACTGCTAAGTTTGAGAATATACTAAGGTCGTGATAGAATCGTTGATTAATGATATACTTCATAACCTTTGAAGCTGCCTATTAAAGCCGCATGCCAGTATAATTAAATAGATAGATATTGTGACACTAGTTTATTGTAAAAATCAAAAATTTGTTGACAGACTATATTTTTTTGCATCAGTTACAAAATTAACGTTAAACATGCTTGAATATACCAATGTAGTAAAAGTTAATATTCGCCTAAAAGTTTAAATCATAGCTGATGTATTACACACTTGAGACACGGTTACATGTACTAAGAATTATTACTGTGTGGCTTATTCAGAAAAACCACTACGTGTGCAGGTTGAAATCACAGCTTATTAGCAATACCGGTAATAATAATTTTGTATGCAAACACTTGAAATGCAATGCATTAATTACTAGTCCAAGTATAACCTTTAAGACAGAGATATTTTTGTTCGCAAACGTTTAAAAAATACTAGTTATCCACTATTTATTGACTAGACACTTTCTATGTATTTAGAGACAGTGTGATTGTCAATAAAATCGCAGCTGCCGAGACAGCTTCATTTGAATATTCAGAATGGAAAATTCAATCTGGACCTTTTCGACTACGACTTGCCATCATCTATAGACCGCCATACTCTTCTGAGCACCCAGTCTCCACCGGCGTGTTCTTCAACGAGTTCACTGAATACCTTGAATCAGCTATTCTATCTGCTGATACTCTTTTCATAACCGGAGACTTTAACATTCATGTTGATGCTGATAGCCCTGACGCAAATAGACTTTTGGACTTGTTGGAATCAATGGGGCTGGAACAACACGTAAACGAGAGATACCCCGCCATCATTCCAAATACGGTCTGTGAATCCAAATATCAGTTTATTAGTGAGTTAAGCGTGCGCATGTGCGGACGCCGATTTTAGGCGCAGAGGAACAATATAAAAATTATAGAATTTTCGTAAGATGTGCAGGCACTGGATATCCTTGGCGTTCATATCCTGCCAGTATCTGTTAAACTGAGCGAGTTTTTTCGGGCGAATATATTCATCACGTACATGTATCTGAAAGAATTCTGCCAGAACACAATTGCCGGGGTACCCTGCAAGCTGAGGCAGTTGTACGATCTTTTTACAAGAACCAATAGAGAAATTTTATCCATAAATCTACACACGGTACCCCCGCTTCATTTTTAAAGTTACGTTTGTGAAGTCCAATAATCGTTATTTAGTGACGTTACTACGCATGCGCTGACCCGCATTTTATACCTGAAAAGAAATATAAAATTCTAGAGGATATTTTGCTAAATGTGGGCAGCCGTGAATATCCTTGATTCCAACGTCTGTATCGATACGGTGAGCATGCTCCTCACATTCTGCGAAAGCCGTGTTTGCATTGCGCCAAACGGTTCACACATCTTTCGGCCGAAATCAGACGATAGGCTCATACACCACCCCAACTCATTATTGATAGATCCTGTTATGCGATAGATTACAGTTGACACCGTTCCCTATGTTAGCAAATGAGAATTTTGTGGTGTTTGCTATCCCCACCGGGCGTGGGAGGGAGGTCACGTGATAACGTTGACGATGACGTTCACCCTAATAACGTTAACCCTCACTCCCCAGCACCGGCGCCACCACTAATCAGTCACTAAATATAGTATGTGTCGCCGCGGCTATATATCGGCATGTTATCTCACCAAAAATTTATTCTCATGAGTGTCCGGCAGACAGATATCATTGATGCAAAACACAACGCCTAACCCTAACCCATAATCCTTAACCGCTACCGCCTCCTCCCTAACGGCCAATTCTAACGCCTAACGGAATACCTATACCCTAAACCCTACCCCTAAACCGCCTAAAGCCTTAACCGCTAATCCTGACCTAACCCTAATCGCTAACACTATTCTAAGACTAGTGTGGCCACGTTCGGTCACTCCCTCCACAGCGCGGGGGCGTCTATTTTTATCCGTACACAAGATGGCGCGGAAGGTTGCCTCTGATCTGCGCCTGCTTGATTTGCTCTGATCGGAACAAACCCGTCGCGTGTTGGGAGAAGGTGGACGGCGCAACGTGGCAGCACTAGTGTTAGGTAGTGTTAAGATTCGGGTTAGGGTCAGGGTTAGGGTTAGGGTTAGGGTTAGGGTTAATTTTTAATTATTAATTTTTTAATTTTTAATTTTCATTTTCATGGTTAGTGATAAGTGTTAGGGGTATGGGTTAGGGTACGGTTAGGGCTCTAGAATTTTTGCATCATGATATTCTGTCCCACACCAGGTAGAATTATTTTAGCGCCGCGACTAGCATTACCATATTTAGTGTTGAAGGTTAGTTGGTGGCGGTCGTTGGAGTGAGTGTTACCGGTTAGGTTTAAGACTATTTGAACGTCATGCGGTCAAGCGTTATCACGTGACCTCCGCTTCCACCACGGACGCGGTTGTTCGAGTCCAGAAGCAAATCAAAGAAGCCAATGCAGAGAACGCCTTCGCGCATTTGTGGTACGAAAAAATAGACGCGCCGGGGCGTATACGCATTACGCCGAATTTGCTAATGCAATACTAGATAATTGCCCCGAGTTGGCCAAGTCATAATGAAAAATAGCTTTTTAGTTTACCAATATGATTATTGCCTTAGTGGTAAGGTAAACAGGAAAAATAGTAAGCTCGTTCTACGGGGCGCCCGTGGTGTAGCACATGTGGCTATTTTGGGAAGAGTCGATATAATTCACAAAGGTTTTTGAATCTTGCAAATCTGATTAGCATAAAGGGAACTCTAATTAATACAATCGGTTACTCCGGCGACATCTAAAGGCGGTCGCGTAAAAGGTGCATTCTATTCCAGCTTTCGAATTGCGAAGTCGATAATTTTTTTGATGTTATTCTTCGCGGAATACGTGCCAAGATAGCCGATAAGCGTATATCAACAGTAGATATTAAAAGATAAAATATTAAATTGTTATTATACGCCACCTAGGTGCATGCATTTGCTGAAAGCACTGTCATCGTTTGTGTATTATGTAGGGGCTAGGTGATAGCAGCCCCATTTACGAATGGACGTTGACCGCAATCTATGTGAAGGTCAAAATTCACCTTATGCTTGTGCGCGCAGCTGCGTTATTATAAGGGATGTAAACTAAATACGTCTCACGAGGCAGCGACGACATCACTTGTATGCGTGTTTCGTGGTTATACTTCGACCGTAGAGAAATGCAGTGCATAGCATGGGTTATCAAATTTTAGAATGTACTTTTGATTTATCGTTGGAATACAGACTCAGTTCAGCTCTATTCTGACAAGGTCGGGAAATGTCAGCTCTCAGCGGCGACTATGGCTTTTTAAAATACAGCAACTTCTACACGCCAGAAAGGCGCGAGCCTTTGTTCGCTAAGATTTCAGCGCTAGGCTCATGTTTAATGCTCTTTTAGATACTATCCAGGTAAATAATAAGTTATAATACAAAGTACGAAACGCGTCGAATGCATGCACCACGAAGACGCGTTAATTAATTTTCGACTGCTATCACACTCGCCATAGTAATGCGATGCAAACGCACTGCAAGCAGAAGCTAAATTTTTTCGCCCCCATGTGTTTATCATTGGACACGCTGAGCAAGGATCATCAGACGGTTGGCAACTCTCTGCACTGCCTCTTTTTTTCTCTCCCTCTCTCCATCCTTCTCCTTACCTTCCTCCTGCCTGCCTCCTCGCTCTTCTTCCGTCCCTCCTTGCTCTGCCTCTTCCTCCTCCTCACGCCTCCTGTTACTCACCTCCGCTCCCTCCTCTTCGTCCTACTCTCCTCCTCCTCTGCCTGCCTCTTCCCCTCGCTCGCTCCTACTCTTCCTCCTCTCCTCTCCTCTTCTTCTCCTCCTCCTCAGCTCCTCGCTCCTCCTCTTCAGCCTCCTCTCTCCTCCTGCTCCTCCTCCTCAATCGCTCCTCCTCCTCCTCTTCTTCCTCGCTTCCTCCGCCTCCTATTCCTCCCTCCCTCCTCCTCACCTCCTCCTCCTACTCCTCTTTCCCTCCTTGCTCGGCTTCTCCTCCTCCTCTCCTGCCCTGCCTCTGCCTCCCCCTCCTCCTTCACTCCCTCCGCTCTTCCTCCCTCTTCCTCCTCCTCCTCCCCTCTGGCGCGTCCCCTCTTCCTCCTCCTCCTCCGTCGCTCGTCTCCTCACTCTTTCCCATCCTGCTGCTTCTCCTCCTCCTCTTCCTGCCTCCTCCGCCTGCCCCCTCCTCCTCCTCCTCCCTCTTCCTCCTCTTCCTCCTCCTCGCTCCCCGCTCTGCCTCCCCTCTTCCTCCTCCTCCTCGCTCTCCTCTCCTCCTCCTCCTCTTTCGCCTCCTGCTTCCTCTCCTCCTCCTCTTCCTCACCTCCTCCTCGCTCCCCCTCCGTCCTCCCGCTTCCTGCTTCTTCTCGCTGCCGCTCGCCCCTCCTCCGTGCCTCAGACTTCCTCCCTTCTCGCTCCTCGCCCCTCGCTCGCTCCTCCTCCTCTGCCTGCCTCGGCTCCTCCTCCCGCTCCTCTCCTCCTCCTCTTCCTCTCCTGCTTCCTCTGCCGCTCCTCGCTCCGTCCTCCTCTTGCCTCCTGTACTCCTCCTCACCTCCATCATCTACTAGGCCTCCGCATCCGGTCATCACTGCAGACGTGAATAGCAGGGACGCCGGTGTAGCGCATGCGTAGGAAAGGTCTGATGTGACCGACCACACGTGAGGGTGATATCGCAGAGACGCGGGTAGTGGAGTGTGGAAGAGTGCATCGGGAAGCGCGAACGGGGACCCGGCGCCCGCCACGACGACGACAGAAGGCCGGCGAAGACGACGGACAGGGCGGACGAGCGGGACGGAGCGACGACGGAAGCGGGGGAGAGGCCGGCGGATGTGCGGAGCCGCGAACACGACGAGCACGACGACGACGGAGCAGATCGAGACGACGACCGACAAGACAAGCTGACCCAGATACCAGCCAGAGTGACGGGCAGGCGGGTGGAGTAAGAATGTGGTCGGTAGGAAGCAGCACGTATAACGGTGCCGGGGACTGGTCGGCGCGAGACGCTAGCTGAGACTGACGGATGCGGAGTGCTGGTCGACGAGCCGGGAGCGGCGTGCCGGCTATGCGATGGCGAGCACCCGTCGGTGTGTGCGTGGGGTGCGGGTCGTGCCGAGTCGGGTGACCGATGGTGAATGCATTCGCGCCTCGGCTAACCCTGCTCGTGCTTCGTCGGATGCTTCATCCGACGTCCGCGACTCGGCGAGCCCGGCCCACTGGCTCATCGGCCAACGCTCGCTGCCTTCGACTCCGCATGGTGGCTACATGGATAGCTGTTGTTCCCCTACCAAGTGCTCGGCCCGACCCGGGCCGCGGATATGCCTGTTCGCGAGTTACTTCGCCCATTTCATCCATCGGAGTTCGTACGTCCTCTGCTGATGATCACGCGTCGATCGCTTCATTCGCCATCCCGCGTCCGCTGCACTGATCAGCAGGATCGGCACCTACAGCCGTCGCCAAGCGTATGATCTGCCGGCGGCTGGATCTACTCCGATTCCTTCGTTGAGTCTCTCCCGTTCTCTCTATTGACGACCCGAGTACTTCGACGTGGAGCGCCTGCGCCTTACGAGCGCTGATTTTCGGTCGCGGCGACCATATCGTCTTTGCTCAGCGTCGCATTTCTTCATCAACGTGATTGTTCATTGCTGAAACCGTCTACACCGGCGCCGAGGTTGGCTACATCGCACTGCAAGCACTTCAAGCGGCCTGGCGCCGATGCCGACGCTACGAGGGACACGTCGGCCAGAGCAGCGACACGGCGAGCGCTGAGCCTATGAAGGTGCGTTTCGCATTCCGTCGCGTCGGTGCGTTCCGTGTCCTGCTGGCCTGCCGGCTTCTACAGTCACTTCCTTTAACTCGGTGAACGCGTCTCTGTACGACTGGACCACGACGGACCTGTTCCTCGGATAAACAAATTTAAATTATTATTGATCCTTGCGCCGCCTATACGCTGGCGCATCAGGGCGCGTGCGCATCTCGTTCTCTTACGCCGAGGCCCACGCGGATGCTCTTACAGTACAATACTACAGCGGTGGCACCTGAGTAGCACTCGCGACGTTAACTTCCCAGCTTTATCTTCTATTGCTGAGTGCTAAGCAGAGAAGCGCAGTGTGTACGCATGGTTCGCGTACGCTTGCTGTATTGATGACATGCAGAAGATCCATCCACCGTGTACAGGCTCTGTCGCAGTTCAATCTCGTCCCTCCATCGCTCTTCCTGCGCACGCGATCTTCGCTGTTCTCCGTTCGCAATATACTCACTCCACCACTTTCTCTTCGCTCACGGAGATCGCCTTTTTTCGAGTCTCCTCTTATATATTTTGGAAGCACTTTTGCTTTCGTCTCTTTGATCTTCCTCTTGACACCCCTAAAAATACGGCGTTTACCACACGTACGAATGACGATCATATCACCGCGCGCACGCACTCGTAGGCACCCGAAATAGCCCCTTCAGCACACAGCACACACAGCCCAGCGAGCGCGCGACAAGCGCACAAGCAGGGCACAGGCGGTGGCGAATACGGCCATAGGGCAGACATACCGCGGGACACCACAAGGCGAGGCGGGAAGGAACGGCGTGTATAAATTCTAGGCATGGCTGGTGAGCAGGTATGCATCGTAATACCATTAGCCAGAGGCCCATAGCTAAGTTAATGCCTATTTCAGCCTAATTTGGGGGTTGGCAGGTACTAAGTAGCAAAAGGCCGGTAGTTCAGTATGTTGGGGCATATAGTTGAGTCAACTGTGAGAGGTTTATTTATCACCAAGTACATCGTCATCCGCTCTGGGGTGTTCACGGGTCGGTCGGAGGTTTTCTGGAATCCAGTGATCTACCGCCTGGAAAACCGGGAGATTTCAGGTTGCCGTTCAACGTTGTCTTGGGCGCAAAACGCTTCCATGGCTGTGCGAACTGCTTACAGCCGAAGATGAGACGGCAAACATGGGCGGGCTGCTTTAGCCAATAATCGCGCAGGACCGTGCGGATTTTTGGGTCTGCTCGTCGCTGCAAACCTGGGCGCACCCGCAAAGGGATCGGTCATGTGTGCCGGTCGTGCGCCACCGACATGGGCGTTCTTCGACCATTCTAGAAATTGTGTGAGCGATTGGTGAGGCCGACGGAGGTCGCTCAAAAATCAAAAGCCCAGTTTGATTTCTAGAACTCGTCGCAACAGCGACGGCAGATCGCCTGAGCGGGTTGCAGTTGCACGTCGTCCACAGACGTAGGCGAGTTTCCACGCAGCAACTTGTTTTACAGCGTTCTAGGAATCGCTGGTTCGAAGTGCATGACAAAGTCGGCATTGCTGCGCTAGGCCACAACGTCGAAGAAGGGGAAGTCATTTATCTCCGAAATACAAATTTTGTTAATACGTTAATTTACAATGTATTCACGAGGAAAGGGCGGGCACTTGGTTGTCGGGCCAGGGAACGGGGAAAGTTGCTGATTGTTGTGAATGAAAATTAAATATTAACATCGGTCAGAGTTTAATTAGTACCTGCACACGCTTATTTCGACTACACGGTTTATGGGCGGGATCGTCTCCTACATTTAATTATTATTATTCGATAATATTTATTATTATTAATAATGTAGTTTATTATTATTCATATTATACATGTTAGGTTGGTCAGATACTTTTTACAACAACATGACCAACACGGGCCACGAGACACAGCACAGCGGGCGGACGGGCGGCACACGCAAGCGGACTCACACGCAGCCACGCACTAGGCGACACCCGCGGCGCACACGCAGCACGCCACACGCACACGCCACACGGCACACCACACGCACGAGGCAAAACTCACACACGCACACACACGACTCTCGCACACTTACACACGCAAGCACGCACCCACGCACGCACGCAACCGCACCACACACGCAACACCACGCACTAGCACCGCGCGCGGCATGCACCCACGGCTACGATAGACACACACCGCGGGCGCGCGACGAGCGACACGGCGCACACACACAACGCACACACGCGGCGCTCTCACACACACACTTGGGTCGCGGGGGTTGGGCCGGGCGGGGGACGCGCGGGGGGGCCGCGCTGGCGGCCGCGGGGCCCGGGGCGGCGGAGGGCCGGGCGCTGGGGGCGGGCGGGCGACCGGTGCGGGCGGGGCAGGACACACACAAACGCACGACACGCACAGACGCCCACACACACGACGACAGCACACACACACATACACGCAGCAACGCAGCCACACATACGCACGCAACGCACGACGCACGCACACAGCACACACACACACACGCAAACACACACACAGCACGCACACACAGCACCGCAGCACAGCAGCGCGCGCACACAAGCGCACACACAGAATTGACGCACACACACCACACACCACACACAACACACACACACGCGCGCACACACACAACGCACACACGGCACACACACATACAAGCACATGGCACGCACAGCACACACCGCACGACACGCGTCGCGCACACGACACACCGCACACACACACGCACACAACACACGCTGGGCTGCACACACACACACATACCACACACAAGCACACACACGACGTCACGCACCGCGCGCACAGACAGCACACAGCACACACACACGGACACACACATCGCGCGCGCACACACACACACACGACCGGGGCGCCCTGCACACACACACAACGACTACAAGCAACACCACGCACGACACGGGA
>NW_014577188.1:206386-210834 GCF_000485595.1 Priapulus caudatus | reverse complement strand
GAACAACCAACGCATTGTACAAGGGTCACACACTGGACTTAATAACGATTACTCGCCAAGCGGAAAACATTTATCTGTGGTTCAGCACGCGTTGGTTGCCTTTCTCTGATCATGACTGCAGTTATGTGTGATCTTAAGGCCCCAAACCTACATTTACTGTAAAGGAGCTAAAATACCGGAAGCTAAAATCTATTGATCTAGCTGTCACTAAAGCGGATATCTCTGCTTCAGATCGTATGTCGTAACTCTCCCGATGATCTAAATTCACTACAGTGAAATCCTAACCACCACTCTTTCAAACTTGCTAGACCACATGCTCCTCTCAGAACCAAATCTATCACGGTAAGGACAATGTGTGCCCTGGTTCCGACGACAACATTAGAATGTCAAACGAGACAAAAACGGAAGCAGAATAAAAATTTGGAGGACATCAAAGTCTTCGTCCGATTATGCCACTTATAAACTTACAAAAACCGCACAACGTACTTGGATGAATGAAGCAGGCGTAATTTTTACGGGGGGCAACTTATTGCTACGCAATAGCTTGATCAAGGAAAACTGTTAGACTTACAAAACGCTATTAAAGCCAAACGAAATATCCGGTATCCCATTAATGAGGATAAGTTCTGTGCTCGCCTATACGAATCGGCGCACTTTTTGTTCAAAGATTATGACATACCAGACATCCGCTCGGCAAGCAGCAGCATACAGGCATGTGAACTAACCGTAAACGACGCACCTGCTGTTGTATTTTGAGGAGTTGCAGCTACTGTCGCCGGAACAAGTTAAAAATTATATAAACAATCATCAAAAATGTCCGCGCGTTGGATCCACTGCCAACCCATAATTATCAATTGCGGCATTGCGCCCGAGCTATTACCTGCTCTAACTAATGCATGGTCAAGCGTTTTTTAGATACAGCTCTTACAATTCTAAGGACTGGAAAAGAAGCACGCGTGATAGGCCCTTGTGAAAAAAAAACCCGGGCCTTGACCTTGTTTTTAAAAAATTACCGCCCAATTCAGCAATCTACTATGTGTCTAAACTGACCGAGAAAATAGTATTGATCAAAATTTATCAATCACCTGACCGTGAATGGACTGTTCCGATCATCAATCAGCGGTACAGGAAACAACACAGCACTGAACGGCACGTTAAAGAGTTAAGAACGACATATTAATGAACATGAACAACCAGCAAAGTACTCTCCTTGTCTTTTGATCTCAAGTGCTGCTTCCGATACTGTCGCGATCATGACATTACTCAAGGCGCCTTCAGTGCTAGGGATTGGCATTACGGGCCAAAGCACCTTGACTGGTTTCCATCCATTTTGTCAACACAGATCCACAGCGCGTGTCACATACGTGGACTATCAGAATCAGCTTCGACTGACAAAGTGGGTTGTTCCACAAGGCTCATGCCTAGGGCCTCTTGCTCTTCAACATATATGCGTCCAAAATTTTCGCAACTATTTGAAGCTCATTCTCCGGATGATCCACGCTATCTGATGACCTCCAACTGTCACCTGTCCTTCAATCCAAATTCTGGCTGCCATTCCAGTAACAGGCGTCTCCTGGCGATGGAAACCTGTATAAAAGATATCTCGTGTACTGGATGCTTTTGGCTGATCGGCCTAATGTTTGAACGACGACAAGACGGAATTCCTCATCATAGGTACCGCAACAACTGTGCAAAGTGACATTGATGCATATCATTGTCCGGGAGTTGTAAACATTTCGCCAGTATCCTGCACCAGAAACTGTGGTTGCTGTTGATTCGCGGCTAACGATGGAGACTCATGTTCTAAACTCTGGCAGTCACTTCATTTTTGCCATCTTCATAATATAGAGGAATCCGAAGTTTCTTTCTACGGATCAAACAAAAATTCTAATTCACGCATTCATTACTAGTCTGTGATTGCTGCAATATGTTAACTTTAATGGGCTCCCCAGGTCACAACTGAATAAGTTACAGCGAGTCCAAAATCAGGCTGCTCGCTTATATGCATGTATCCAAGTTTGATCATATATCACCTGTTTTATATCATTTGCATTGGCTGCCAAGTTATCTGAGCTAGAGTTTAAAAAATACATACTCCTCACTTTTTAAGGCATTACATTGTAATGTCACCAAGTATATCAGAAAATTAGTCACTTAGATACCTAATCCGGTACAAGTCTGCGCTCTGGTAACCAAATGTTAATTGAGGGGCCAGGCCCACTGTAAAAAAACGTTGGTTACACTTGGCGATTCACACACACACACACACACACACACACACAAGCACACACACACGCACACACGCGCGCGCATCGTTAATGTCGACTGCAACAGGAGATGTTCGGTGAATATGTGAGAGATATATGTTGGAGGCAGGAATTGCCAGATTGTGGGATCTGTGGAAAGTGGCTTGGGTGAGTGCCTCCGACAGTTCTAGCGAACGATAACATACATAGACATGTAATGTGATGTCATGACATCGTTTAACCCTTCAAACATCGCTTTTTGCACAACAAGTAAAATTTAATTACGTTATGAACAGTTTATGAGATTGTGAAACCAGCCTCTTACAATATTCATATGCTCAAACCTAGCGTGCCAGTAAAATTAGCTCGTATTCATCCAACTTGACATGTCAACATTTTATCTCAAAGGATTTGCTATAAAAGAAATGAACTTTGTAAAAAATTAGCAAATTTTTCAATATAGTCAATTTTGTAAGTGTAATCGCGTGTTTACTGCAGACCACCAGCCGGTTTTTATGGGGGTTGCTATATAGCAGCATTCATAACGACACGCGACTGCAAACTTCCTGCTAAAACAGACTGTTTCCTTGCACCATACAGTCACAAAATCAACGTTAAAAATGCTTGCTATGGAAACAATAAACAGCGCGCGACTGCTAAGTTTGGGAATAGACTAAGGTCGTGGTAGAATCGTTGATTAATGATATACTTCATAATCTTTGAAGCTGCCTATTAAAGCCGCATGCCAGTATAATTAAATAGATAAATATTGTGACACTAGTTTATTGTAAAAATTAAATTTGTTGACAGACTATATTTTTTTGCATCAGTTACAAAATTAACGTTAAACATGCTTGAATATACCAATGTAGTAAAAGTTAATATTCGCATAAAAGTTTAAATCATAGCTTATGTATTACACACTTGAGAGACGGTTACATGTACTAAGAATTATTACTGTGTGGCTTATTCAGAAAAACCACTACGTGTACAGGTTGAAATCACAGCTTATTAGCAATACCGGTAATAATAATTTTCTATGCAAACACTTGAAATGCAATGCATTAATTACTAGTCCAAGTATAACCTGTATTTTTGATATATTTTTGTTCGCAAACGTTTAAAAAATACTAGTTATCCACTATTTACATAATGAGCGACATACGCAAAAACATGAAAATATAGTAAACTATTTATACCATTGCAGTAAAAGTTAATATTTGCCTAAAAGTTTAAATCATAGCTTATGTATTACACACTTGAGAGACGGATACATGTACTAAGCATTGTTATTCAGTGACTTATTCAGAAAAAACTACGAAGATTACTGCCAGTAAAATTAGCTCGTATCCATCCAACTGCATGTCAGCATTTCAACTCAAAGGATTTGCTATAAAAGAAAATTTAATAAACTTTGTAAAAAATTAGCCAATTTTTCAATATAGTCAATTTTGTAAGTGTAATCGCGTGTTTGCTCAGACGCATCAACATCTCCCCATTCTCTCCTATCTCTCTCTCTCTCTCTCTCTCTCTCTCTCTCTCGCGAGCGAGCGCGCTCTGACGAAGTGTTAAAGAAACAAATGGAAACGGAATACATTTTTCCGACTTGATTCAAATTCGACTAATAGCTACACATAGAGTACATTCAGAAACATGCAGGTTTATTTGTAATTAATTAAGTAACAAATCCTAATGAATACATTTTTGATGTGAGGCGAGAAATTTACAATTATGTTATAATTACAATTTATTTGAGGTAAATTAGACCTACTTGGGAAAAAATCGTTAAATGCTATACACTTTCCAATTAAGATTTACTCAAATTTATATAACTTTATAAATGCACTCATGTTAAAATCGCTTAACCTTGAGCAGAGAAAATGTGTATTGTCAGTGTAACAAAAGCAGCATTCATCAAAGCTGCTTTCTGAAATGAAATGTTCATTCCTGTATAATCTATACGGTCTTGTCTTTAAGCCCTCATCTTTAAATGCCATTATATCAGGGGTAGATAATCCCTATCCTATTATCTACTCCTGATTATAATATGTAATACACTCGCACCACGCACGTACGCACGCGCGCATGCGCGCACAACCATGCTCATGACATTTTTATAATAAATTACAGTTGCTATTTCCTAAAACGGACATCAGGCCATGATGTATTTCCTGTATATAAGAGACGGATATTCTCAACAGG
>NW_014577188.1:201585-206376 GCF_000485595.1 Priapulus caudatus | reverse complement strand
TTTCACGCAGTTAATGTTATGGAGCCAGTGGATTGTGTAGAACCAGCCCGTACGTTGCCTTGCCAACGTGACGTCACACATCGGTACTCTATAACTTTATAAATGCACTCATGTTAAAATCACTTAACCTTGTGCAGAGAAAATGTGTATTGTCAATGTATAAAATGTTCATTCCTGTATAATCTATACGGTCTTGTCTTTAAGCCCTCATCTTTAAATGCCATTATTTGTAATACACTCGCACCACGCACGTACGCACGCGCGCATGCGCGCACACACATGCTCATGACATTTTTATAATAAATTACAGTTGCTATTTCCTAAAACGGACATCAGGCCATGATGTATTTCCTGTATACAAGAGACGGATATTCTCAACAGGTATGTCAGTTTTATTATTACGTTGCGAGTAGACCCGTGAGTTCATAAGCCCCCATGTAATTACAATCGTACACATATCATAGCCCAGTAAGCTAAATAAGTACAATTAAGCGGTGAGAGCTCGATGATGATGATTAGTGGTTACGTGATGGTTGATGAGCAGAACACGCGTTGTCCGCTGTTATCAGAAAGCAAATGTAGGAAATGAAGAATAGTATAGTTTACTAAACATCGTCACATGTTCTCTAATGCAATATATATATATATATAATATAAAAGAAACCTTGACACCTTTTTTGCAAAATCGCACTCGCGTCGCACCAAATGAAATCAGCTACCTGTATGCATATGTTTTTTATATAAGATATTTACAGTTTTTACAGATTAGTTGTTACAGGTTTTTAGAGTTAACCATTTATGATACATGATTCAACTAACATACTACATACATATTAATACACTGTAAGGGTCCCAAGACGATACAGCAAGTCAATTACAGATCACGAATTCGTATATATACACCTACAATATTTGAAAACGTTAAAATTCCTTTGCAACCTTGTAATAAATATCTATACAATCGGATTTGTATTTCTGGTAAAGTGACTAGAAAGTCAAAGTGCAAAGCCAAGACACGAAGCAACAGTACCAAGCACCAAGAGAAAATTACAGTTAGGCTCTGATGATGACGAATAGCAGCCTGCATGCACTCTATCTATTGTCATAATCGTTGTTATTTATTTCAGAATGGATGTTATTCTTAGTTTATACACGATCAATATATAGATTAATATGATTATCCTCATCAAACCACATTATCCCAACGAGATGTCGCTCTACGTGTATTCGTAATACCACAGCAATAGCTATTCAGACTTGAAACATTTACACAGCCTGCGGTGGTGGGCTGTAGTCGCCTTGACCTAATTTCCGTCTATTCAAACAAAAACAAACTAATCCGACCACTATCAGGACAAGCACACCAGCGGCTATTAAAATAGGAACTAAATATGACTTTTCATTTTTATCCTCTTCTCCGAGGTTCTTTAATGTAGCTGATGCCAAGTTAGACGGAGAGCTATGGGGACCATCCGGTGAAGCATAAGTCCAGATGGAAAACCAGACGGTCTGATTGGCGAAACCTGTGCAGAAACAAAACATATCCTAAATTATTATAAGCAAATTTGCCCCAGTATGCCGTGGGTGCATTATTCAATCCTATTTATTTCGTTCTCGTTTCGCATTGCTGCGCCTTTCCCCGGCAACCAGTCATGTAGACGTTTAATGCTCTACTCAATATATACTATATAAAAATATACAATATAATACATCTATAATACAATATATACGCTAACTATCAGTCACCCGCCTACGCCTAGGGCACTAGCAATTTATTGCTCTCTCCGTTTCGCGCTTGCGGCTAGAGCATGAAATCATCTCATATATAATTCTCTAATATGTGAGGCGAGTGTCTAGCTACTCTTCTTTCTAATTACAACGTGAACATGAGTTACATGCTAATTCATGGCGCAATGTGTGATAATGGCAGTTGGTGAGTATATAATAATATAGGGCCAATCACGTTGTATATAACATTCGTATAACGAGCTACACTAAATATTTTATCAGCAATTTGGTGACAGTTTGAAGAAATTAGTGTAACGAAACCATTTTCGTATAAAAAACGAAAGACATATTAGCAGCATCGGCTGGACACTACTAATTTTTAGTCAAAAACCTATGACGTAAAAATATATACCTGGACAAGTTGGTGAAATAAAACCTGTTCTGTTTTCTCATTAGTCTATTTGGAGATATTCAACCAATCACAATACAACACTTAGGGTGTGTGCGCCATGACGATGGTGGTGGTGAGCGGGTATACTGGTTTTTATATAGCAATAGACTTTTATCCCATAAATCTACACACGGGTACCCCCACTCCATTTTAAATACGTTTGTGAATCAAAATATCAGTTATTCAGTAAGTTACTGCGCATGCGCGAACTCGCATTTTAGCATGAGGAACAAATAGAAAATTGTAGAATATTTTCTAATGTGGCAGGCAGTGATATCCTTGCCGGCGTGCATATGCGCCCCAGTAATCTGCTTTAAAATGACGAGTTTGGTTCGGCATCATATACACGTAATATGTCTCTGAGAGAATTTCTGCAGAAACACTATGGTCCGCGATACCCGTGCCAAGCTAGCGGCGTTGTCCATCTTTTACAAAGCATAGCCATAAACTTTTATCCCATAAATCTGATCATTTACGGGTACCCGCTCAATTTTAAAATACTTTGTGAATTGAAATATCAGTTATTCAGCTGAGTTAGCTCTGCGCATGCGCGGACTCGCATTTTTAGAGCTGCAAGAACAAATAGGAAAATTCTAGAATATTTCTAAATGTGGCAGCGGTGATATCCTGTGGGTGCATATGCCCCAGATATCTGTTAAAATGACGAGTTTGCTTCGGCGAATATAATTTCTTATTTTAATGTACCACGCTAAAATGTATCTGAGAGAATTCCTGCCAGAACACTATGTCGGAGGTTACACTGCAAGCCTAGGGCGTTGTGCATCTTTTAACAGAGCCTTAGCAATACAACTAATTTATCCATTATCTTTCACACGAGGTAACTCTCCGCCTCCATTTTAAATACGTTTGGGTGGCAATCCAAATATTCTGTTTATTTTAGTGTAGTTACTGCGCATCGCGGCCGATTTTAGGTGGAGAACAATAATAAAATTATAGGGTATTTGAATGTGGGCGGCAGTGATATTCCTGGGTTGCATATTTCCCAGTATCTGCTTAAAATGACGAGTTCTTTCGGGCGAATATATACACGTAAGAATGTAGCTAGAGAGATTCTCAAAACACTATGTGCGGTACCTGCAAGCTAGGGCGTTGTAATATCTTTTATCAAGAGCCTTACAATAGCTTTTCATTCCATTTATCTACCACGGGTACCCCCGCCTCCATTGTCAATAAGTTTGTGAATCTGATATCAGTTATTTAGTGGCTTCACTGCGCATGCGCGACGTATTTTAACCTGAGAGCAACCCAACATATAAAATTCTAGAATATTTTTAATTGTGAGCAGGCGGTGTCCATATTCGACGGCGTTTGATATGCCTCACAGTATCTGCTTAAAATGACGAGTGTTTCGGCGAATTAATACACCTTATATATGTCGCCTAAATTGATTTGGCCTGTTTAGCCGTCGCGTAAACGATCGTAGTATCCGAACGTAAAAATCTCACGTAATTTTAAATTTTGTATTTTGGTGGTCTCAAAATTTCGACTTAAAACGCTACTAGAGTAAACCCAGACGTTATACTTTTCACTTGCAGGACGAATATGTGCGTGTAATATTTGCGGCAAATAACGTCCGTGAATTATATTTGGAACGCTGCAATATGCTATGCAGTTTTTGCTTTTTACAACCTAGTAAAGCGAGCGAATAACATCTTAGCTTAAAAAGTACCCGGAATATTATAATAATTATGGTTCATACGCCTGCTAATATCATTCAGTCCTCTCTTCTCTCCTTTTCTTCTCATCTATACATCGCCGAGCTCTCTACTGCTCTCTTTCTTTCTCCTGAGTCATTTAATATTTGTATCACACTTTACGTGATCTGCTAGCTATAGGCTTATATATCCTCACACATTCAAACAAGCGTAGTTTACCATGTACAGCCTTGTTGCGACGGTGCCTATGACCTATGAAGCCCGTAATGCGTCACTCATTGGGCTACTAAGCAGCTAATTGTGCTACATCTCGGCCCCCCCCCCCCCCCTCCCACCCCCCCCCCCCTGCCGCCCCCACCCCCCCAAAGTGTCTACAACATCTCGAATAAAAAACGCGTTTACACCGATGCGACGGCTCAGTGCAGAGGCAGCAGAGAAGACATGCAGAGCGAGACTATTAAGACAATTTATACTTCCATAAGGAATTAGAGACAGTCACCGCTCCGGTTCGGGCAATGGCGGCGACACTTAGATTTCTTCTACTAGCCATCAGGAGCGACTGGTAGCCTGAGCCCGTGTGTTCTCAATCATACGTCGGATCTTCACTGATAGAAATAGCTGATAATGAGAGGCCTTTAAAAGCCAAAAAAGATGACCCAAAAAATGTAATTTGCATTATCTCTTCATTTATAAGTCATTGGTGCGGCTTTGCCATGCCGAAGTTAATACTAGCTGTCGCTTTTTATAACCGATAAAGTGTAAATTGTTGTTCTGATGTAATGTACATTGAACAGACGATATAATAACCTTTAGGTGCAGACGTGAGCGAGGTTTTACTTAAATTTTTCCATGAAGAGAAACACTTAAAAAGAAAGCTTGTTAGGATGGACTGCACGCAATACCTTGCCCCTGGTCAAGACTCCGTCCAGAGAAGCT
>NW_014577188.1:196969-201560 GCF_000485595.1 Priapulus caudatus | reverse complement strand
CAAACACCTGTCTCTGCGATGGAAACCTCGTATGCAAAAAGGATATCCTAAGTGACTGGATGCTTGCTGATCGGCTAATGTTGAACGACGACAAAGACGGAATTCCTCATCATCAGGTACCCGCCAACAACTGTAGCATAGAGAGGGACATTTGACTCATATTCCAACTGTCGGGCGAGTTGTCAACATCTCGCCAAGTATCCGTGACAGGAAAACTTGGCGTTGCCTGGTTTGATTTCGCGGCTAACGATGGAGACTCATGTTTTCTACAACTCTGCGCAGTACTTCATTTTTTCCACTCTCTCATGAATATTAGCAGGAAATCCGAAAGTTTACTTTTCTACGTCGAACTCAAAAAAATTCTAATCTTCGACGCCATTCGGTACTCAGTCGGTGATTGACTGCTGCAAAGTTACTTTATGGGCTTGCCCAGGTACAACTGAACAAGTTCACAGCCGAGTTCCAAAATGCAGTGCCTCGGCCTTACTATGCAATGTATCCAAGTTTGAGTCAATAATCACCTGGTTTTTATCATTGCACTTGGCTGCGCAGGTCTATTTCGTATAGAGTTTTAAACTACTACCCATCATTCTTTTTAAGGCACTTACATTGGTATGTCACCAGAGCTATATCAAGGAGGGAACGTTAGTCCACATTAATAACCTAATCGGGTTACATCTCGCGCTCTGGTAACCACAAATGTTAATTGAGCCACCAGCTGTAAAACACTGTTGGCCTACACTTGGCTGATTGAGCTTTCTCATCAGACTGCTCCCAAAAATTAGTGGACACTAAGCTTACCTTGTCATATCTCGATGTGAAAAAGTCGCTGATATCTTTTAAAACGCCTTCAGTCAAAAAGCTCATCTTTTAACATCTGCCTTTACACACATTAGGACATCACGTATATCTTTAGGTGTACATTTGATTTGACGTTCTATTTTTATCTAAAAATGTTGTTGCACTCTAATTGTCGTTTTTTAGGATGATCTATATTTGTTACAAGGTGTCCGACAGTCCGCTATTTATAATCATGGAATTGCTACCAGGATTTGGTCGTAATTTTAGTAGTTCTATGTTTTACCCGAGTGTTTGCAGTTCCGCTGTTTTATAATCAGGCCTCTTGTAATGCGCACGTGAAACATGATCTGATGTAACGTGTCGCAATATTATAATCAACTTGAGATATTACAATAGTTAAATATTAAATATTAAATATTATTTACATAATGAGCGACATACGCAAAAACATGAAAATATAGTAAACTATTTATACCAATGCAGTAAAAGTTAATATTTGCCTAAAAGTTTAAATCATAGCTTATGTATTACACACTTGAGACACGGATACATGTACTAAGCATTGTTATTCAGTGACTTATTCAGAAAAACTACGAAGATTACTGCCAGTAAAATTAGCTCGTATCCATCCAACTCGACATGTCAGCATTTCATCTCAAAGGATTTGCTATAAAAGAAAATTTAATAAACTTTGTTAAAAATTAGCCAATTTTTCAATATAGTCAATTTTATAAGTGTAATCGCGTGTTTGCTCCGACGCATCAACATCTCCCCATTCTCTCCTATCTCTCTCTCTCTCTCTCTCTCTCTCTCGCTCTCTCTCTCGCGCGCGCTCTGACGAAGTGTTAAAGAAACAAATGGAAACGGAATACATTTTCCCGACTTGATTCAAATTCGACTAATAGCTACACATAGAGTACATTCAGAAACATGCAGGTTTATTTGTAATTAATTAAGTAACAGATCCTAATGAATACATTTTTGATATGAGGCGAGAAATTTACAATTATGTCATAATTACAATTTATTTGAGGTAAATTGGACCTACTTGGAAAAAAAATCGTTAAATGCTATACGAAGAAATCACAGGTATTGGACGACGTCATCTCGGATTTAAAAGCAAAATATAATCAAATGTTTAATATATTACAATGCACCCGCGCACAATTACTTTCCAATTAGGATTTACTCAAATTTATATAACTTTATAAATGCACTCATGTTAAAATCATTTAACCTTGTGCAGAGAAAATGTGTATTGTCAATGTATAAAATGTTTATTCCTGTATAATCTATACGGTACTTTAAGCCCTCATCTTTAAATGCCATTATTGGTAATACACTCGCACCACGCACGTACGCACGCGCGCACACACATGCTCATGACAATTTTATAATAAATTATAGTTGCTATTTCCTAAAACGGGCATTAGGCCATGATGTATTTCCTGTATATAAGAGACAGATATTATCAACAGGTATGTCAGTTTTATTATTACGTTGCGAGTAGACCCGTGAGTTCATAAGCCCTCCTGTAATTACAATCGTACACATATCATAGCCCAGTAAGCTAAATAAGTACAATTAAGCGGTGAGAGCTCGATGATGATGATTAGTGGTTACGTGATGGTTGATGAGCAGAACACGCGTTGTCCGCTGTTATCAGAAAGCAAATGTAGGAAATGAAGAATAGTATAGTTTACTAAACATCGTCACATGTTCTCTAATGCAATATATATATATATATAAATAAGTACAATTAAGCGGTGAGAGCTCGATGATGATGATTAGTGGTTACGTGATGGTTGATGAGCAGAACACGCGTTGTCCGCTGTTATCAGAACAAATGTAGGAAATGAAGAATAGTATAGTTTAACTAAACATCGTCACATGTTCTCTAATGCAATATATATATATATATATATACAAAGAAACGCCTTCGACACCTTTTTGTGCAAAAATCGGACTCGCGTGCGCACCAAATGAAATCAGTGCTGACTGTATCGCATAATGTTTTTATATAGATATTTACACGTTTTTACAGATTAGTTGTTACAGGTTTTATGAGCAGTGTAACCATTTATGATACATATTCACTACATAACTACATACATAAATACACTGTAAGGGTCCCAAGACGATACAGCAAGTCAATTACAGATCAGCGAATTCGTATATACTACACCTACAATATTTGAAACGTAAAATTCCTTCAACGCTTGTAAATAAATATCTATACAATCGGATTTGTATTTCTGGTAAGTGAGCTAGAAAAGTCAACAAGAGTGCAAAAAGGCCAAAGAGGACGAAGCAGACAGTACCCACAAAGCACCAAGAGAAAATACAGTTAGGCCCTGATGATGACGAATAGCAAGCCTGCACATCTATCTATTGTCATAATCGTTGTTATTTATGTTCAGATGGATGTTATTCCTTAGTTTATACACGATCAATATATAGAGTGTGAATATGATTATCCGCCTGCCTCAACACCAGATTATCCGCAACGAGATGCGCTCTAGCGTGTATTCGTATACCACAGCATAGGCTATTCAGACTTGAAAACATTTACCACAGCCTGCGGTGGTGGGCTGTAGTCGCCTGACCTAATTTTCCGTCTATTCAAACAAAAACAACTATCCGACAACTATCAGGACAAGGCAGCACCGAGCGGCTATTAATAGGAAGCTACAATATGACTTTTCATTTTATCCTTTCTCCGAAGGTTCTTTAATGTGGCTGATGCCAAGTTAGACGGATGAGCTTATGGGGACCATCCGGTGAAGCATAAGTTCCAGATTGGAAAACCAGACGGTCTGATTGGCGAATACCTTCGCAGAAACAACAACATATCCTAATTATTATAAAGGACAAATTTGGCCGTTGCCGTGGGGTGCTTTAAATTCAATCCTATGTTATTTCGATTCTCGTTTCGGCATTGCTGGGTCCATTCCCCGGCAAGCCAGTCATTGCTAGACGTTTAATGCTCTACTCAATAATATAGCTATATAAAAATATACAATATAAACATCTAATAATACCAATAGTATTGACGCTAACGTATCAGTCAGCCCCGCCTACGCCTAAAGGGCACTAGCAAATTATTGCTCTCTCCGTTTGCGCGCTTGGCGGCTAGAGACATCGATACCACCACTCATCTCATATATAATTCTCATAGATATGGGAGGCGAGTGTCTAGCTACTCTTCTTTCTAATTAAACGTGAAGCATGAGTTACATGCGTAATTCATGGCGCAATGTGTGATTAATGCGCAGTTGTGAGTAATATAAATAATATACGGGCCAATCACGTTGTATATAAAGCCATTCGTAATATAACGAGCAACACTAAAATATTTTATCAGGCAATTTGTGACACCGTTTGAAGAAATTAGTGTAGCGAAACCATTTCGGTATAAAAAACGAAAGAACATATTAGCAGCATCGCAAGCGCTGGACACTCTAAATTTTAGTCAAAAACCTATACGTAAAAATATATACCTGGACAAGTGGCTGAAATAATACCTGTTCTGTTTTCTCATTAAGTCTATTGGAGATATTCAAACCAACTCACAATACAACACTTAGGTGTGTGCGCCATGACGTGGTGTGGTGAGGCGGTATACTAGTTTTTATCTATAGCAACTCCAGACTTTCATATCCAGTAAATCTACACACCGCATCGACCCCACTCATTTAAATAGGCTTTGTGCGAATCCAAAATATCAGTTATTCAAAGTTAGCTAGCGGCATGCGCGGGACTCGCATTTTAGCATGAGGACACAATAGAC
>NW_014577188.1:160740-196649 GCF_000485595.1 Priapulus caudatus | reverse complement strand
TAATATAAAAGAAACGCTTCGACACCTTTTTGTGCAAAATCGGACTCGCGTCGCACCAAAAATGAAATCATGCTGCACTGTATCGCATATGTTTTATATAGATATTTACAGTTTTTACAGATTAGTTGTTACAGGTTTTATATGCAAGTGTAACCCATTTATGATACATGATTCAACTACATACTACATACATATAATACAACTGTAAGGGTCCGAAGACGATACAGCAAGTCAATTAGAGATCAGCGACATTCGTGATATAACACCTACAATATTTGAAAAAAAATTCTAGAATATTTTCTAATGTGGCAGGCGGTGATATCTTGGGGTGCATATGCCCCAGTATCTGTTAAAATGACGAGTTTTTCGGCGAATATATACACGTATATGTCTCTGAGAGAATTCTGCCAGAAACACTATGTCCGGGATACCGTGCAAGCTAGGGCGTTGTACCATCTTTTACAAAAGCCATAGCAATAAACTTTTATCCCATAAATCTACATACGGGTACCCCGCTCCATTTTAAATACGTTTGTGAATTGAAATATCAGTTATTCAGTGAGTTACTGCGCATGCGCGGACTCGCATTTTAGCCTGAGGAACAAATAGAAAATTCTAGAATATTTTCTAATGTGGCAGGCGGTGATATCCTGGGGTGCATATGCCCCAGTATCTGTTAAAATGACGAGTTTTTCGGCGAATATATACACGTAAATGTATCTGAGAGAATTCTGCCAGAAACACTATGTCCGGGGTACACTGCAAGCTAGGGCGTTGTACCATCTTTTACAAGAGCCTTAGCAATAAACTTTTATCCCATTAATCTTCACACGGGTACTCCCGCTCCATTTTAAATACGTTTGTGAATCCAAATATCTGTTATTTAGTGAGTTACTGCGCATGCGCGGACCCGCATTTTAGCCTGAGGAACAAATATAAAATTATAGAGTACTTTCTAATGTGGCAGGCAGTGATATCCTGGGTTGCATATTCCCCAGTATCTGTTAAAATGACGAGTTTTTCGGCGAATATATACACGTAAATGTATCTGAGAGAATTCTGCCAAAAACACTATGTGCGGGGTACCCTGCAAGCTAGGGCGTTGTAATATCTTTTACAAGAGCCATATACCAATAGACTTTTATCCCATTAATCTACACACGGGTACCCCCGCTCCATTTCAAATACGTTTGTGAATCTAAATATCAGTTATTTAGTGAGTTACTGCGCATGCGCGGACCAGTATTTTAACCTGAGGAACAAATATAAAATTCTAGAATATTTTTTAATGTGGCAGGCGGTGATATCCGGGGTTGCATATGCCTCAGTATCTCTTAAAATGACGAGTGTTTCGGCGAATATATACACCTATATATATGTCGCTAAATTGATTGGCCTGTAGCCGTCGCGTAAAACGATCGATGTATCAAGAACGTAAAAATCTCACGTAATTTTAAAATTTGTATTTTTGTCTCAAAATTTCGACCTAAAAGCTACTAGAGTAAACCCAGCTCTATACTTTTCACTGAGGACGAATATGTGCGTAATATTTGCGCAAATAACGCGTTGAATTATATTGGAACGCTGCAATATGTATGCAGTTTTGCTACCTAAGATAAGCGAGCGATAACATCTTGCTTAAAAAATACCCCGGATATATTATAATAATTATGGTTCATACGCGCTGCTAATATCCATTCACGTCCTCTCCTTTCTCTCCTTTTCTCTCTATCTATACATCGCGCGCTCTCTCTCTCTCTTTCTTTCTGATCATTTAAATATTGGTATCACCACTTTACGTGATCTGTAGCTATAGGTTATTATCCTCACACATTCAACAAGGTAGTTTCCATGTACAGCCTTGTTGCGACCGAGTGCTATGACCTATGAAGCCACGTAAATGCGTCACCTCGTGCATACTGCAGTAAATGTGCTCACATCTCGGCAAGTGTCTACAACATCTCGATAAACGCGTTAACACGATGCGCGGTCAATGCAGCAGGCAGCAGAGAAGACATGCAGAGCGAGACTATTAAAGACAATTATACCTTCATAGGGAATGGAGACAGTCACCCGCTCCGGGCTTCGGGCAATGAGGGCGACACTTAGATTTCCTTCTACTAGCCAGTCAGGAGCGACTGTAGCCTGAGCCGTGATGTTCTCAATCATATCGTCGGCATCTTCACTGATGAATAGCTGATAATGAGAGGCTTTAAAAGCCAAAAAAGATGCCCAAAAAATGTAATTGCATTATCTTCTCATTCATACTCATTGGTGGCTTTGCCATCCGAAGTTAATACTAGCTGTGCTTTTTATAACACGATAAAGTTGTTAAATTTGTTATTCTGATGTAATGTACTTGAACAGAACGATATATACCTTTAGTCAACGTGAGCGTTTTACTTAAAATTTTTCCATGAAGAGAAACACTAAAAAAGCTTTAATGGAATGCACGCAAATTACCTTGCCCCTGGTCAAGACTCCGTCCAGGAGCTGTCCACTCTAGCGTCACAGTTCTAGTCGTGATGTCTACGTCGGTGATGCGTAAGTCTGTGACGTCACCTGGTGGATAGTACTCGACACCTGCAGCCGAAACATAATTAGCTATACGTTACACATTGTCTTAAATACCATATATATGTGTGTGGTGTGGTGTGTGTGTGGTTGCTGTGTGTGTGTGTGAGTATGTGTGTGTGTGTGTGGGCGTGTTGTGGTTGCGTGCGTGGGCGTGAGAAATCGGAGTGTCGGAGAAGTCGTCGCTAGCCGTGTGGTTGTTGGTGTGCGTGCGTGCGTTGCGGTGCGTGCGGTCCGTGCGTGCGCGCGGCGACGCGTTCAGGGGGCTGTGTGGTGTGTGCGCGCATTTAAGAAATCCTGCGCCTTGCACGGATGGGTACCAAATTATCAATTCGCATTGATGACGAGAAGGCAAAAAAACCGATAACATTACTATAGTATATTTATGCTTAATAATTATAGTGGTATATATAATTAATACTGATACTATGAGCAAGTTATATTAGCGCACTACGAAGCTGCATATAACCGATATCTGAGAAAGTGGGAGAGTGGAAGCCTGAGCTCGTCGTGACTATCTCGCAGTTGTTGAACAAGCGCTGTTTCTGCGAATGATAGTGTATTCGATCGTGTTGGCTCATCGATGACGGCGTCGGTATCTATCTCGGAAGCGCATGATACAGTCTTGTCCTCTTCCACGCTGGTAAGTCTTGCTGGATCAGGCCGTCCGTGTTTCTCTAGTGCGGGCTTACACTGGCATGATGCATTTAGAACGTGAATATGTCTCTGGAGGGACCACACCGACAAAATCTGTACCCATGCACGTAAGGTAACCCGTGTTTTATACCACGCGCGTGACGTCTCGTTTAATAAGGAAAGCCCATTGGATCTTCTGTGCTGGGAAGACCTCTAGTGATGTTCACCATTGATAGAATCACGCACGACACTGAGCACGCAAAGGGTGTATGGTGACGTTAGTATATGACTATGTTATGCGTTGATATATATATCGATTAGTATAATATTATTATTATATATAGTATAATTCTCTCTCTCTCTTATGTTACATACATATTTTGTTTGTGTGTGGGCAATGGGATCGACCCCGTCAGCGTTATGATTTCTCCAGCTTCTGTGGTAGGATAATGTGTCGTGTCGTCGTCACGCTCGCGTAGGGGTGTGTGTGCCGCGGCCTGTGTCGTGTACAGGACAGTTTTGGTGTGGGTGCTGGTGGTGTAGTTGGAGACGAGGTTGTGTGGTAGTGTGAGGTGTGTGTGTGTGTGCACTCGCCTGCCGCACGAGAGTGGGTGCGGGGTGTGCGTGTGTGAGGTGGAGTGTGTGTATGTGTGTAGTGTAGTGGAAAATGTGAGGTGTGTGGTGTGTGTGGAGAGGGGGACAGAAGTGTGGTGTGTGCGGTGCGTGCGTGCGTGCTGTGCGTGGTGCATTTAGCGTTGAGTGTGTGGTGTGTGTGTGTGTCGTGTGTGCTCGTGGACGGGATGGAAGAGGAGTGTGTGTGGGACGAGTTGTGTCGTCGGTGTGTGTGTGTGTGTGTGTGTGTGTGCGTGCGTGCGTGTGTGAGCGTGTACGTGTGTGTATGTGCGTGCGTGTATGTATATGTACATAGCAGCACAGAGCGTTCGCATCAGGCAATATTTATTTTATTACTAGTATATAATTCGCATCGTACCTTTGCGCTGTACCGACCGTTTGCTGTAAACCCTGTGAAGTATGACGAATACACTCCATCGTCTTTGCTAGCATCCGCTCCTAAAAGATAAGAACGAAAATATTACAAAGTATATCGATATAACAAATGATATAAAAATAATAGACGATGCGTACACCCGAATTTCACAGCTGAAGTGAGAATTAAGAGAATTTCAACAATCTTGCTACGCGCATGCTTATTATAATGCATATCGTTCAATATGAGACTGTATTAACATAATGACAAATGCATGCATTTTGCTAACTCTGTAACAATAAATCTACAACTAAATAACAAATAAGGCAACCTGTTCCATCATCGGTAAGCGTAAGAGTATACGCCTCAGAGGTATTGCCAGGCAGGTCAACAAAGGCGAAGACATCAGCGTATAAGATCGGGCTATAACCTGTGCAGATGGAGATTACATATAGTCAAATTATGATAACGTCGTTAATAATGATACATATATATCTAATCAGGGGTTAATAATGACAAATGACATTATTATTTGTCATTATTAACACATTTGTCATTATTGTCAAATATGTCAAATATTAACATATTTGTAATAAAACACATTTGTCATTATTAACCCCTGATATAATATATATTATCAGGAGTTAATAAACTCTTGATATTATGTATGTATATAAATACATATATCAAAATAAGTATAATATCTATATATAATTCTAGACGTAGACCGACTGAGAGATTGAATCGGCGGCGAGAGAGCGAGAGTAAGGGAGCAGATAAGAGAGGAAGGGAGAGGAAGCCGGGAAGAACAATTACGCACATAGTGTCGACATATGTGTATGAAACCCTGATCACACGCAACATAATTAATGATAGCGATATTCACCGCACAAAGAGCATCGTACGTTTTTACTTTGTAGCTCAACGAAATCGCAATCGATACACGCGCACACGTGCACGCGAACACGCGGAAATACACACACACGCAAGCACACGACGATACACGCATATAGCTATCGAAATTTTTTTGATCATATCAGAGGCCATATCGCACCGATTGAACCTACCTTTCGAGAGTGTAGTAAACAGAATCTGTTGCTGAGTTGGGTATAGTTCTTCATAGAGCCAGCTGGAGTCGGCGGTGATTGGACGAGTGCCGGCCACCGCTGAACTAGACGTCACAGTGACTGTGACATTGACACTATCTTCTTGGTTGTTACGAACGCGGAGTGTATACTCCCCGGGCTATGCATGGAAATAAAGTTAACATAATATGAGCCTATTTCATCTACAGCAATTTTAAGATGCAAGGACATAGCCGCGCTACCATATAATACCGTGTATAGGTAACGACACGCATACAAATATATAGGTATTGTATAAATATACACAATATATCCACACACGGATATAATACGAATATGTTTATGACGATCATATTTTCGTACCGTGGCGGTGCCTTTGACTCTAATGTAGATCGATGAAAAGTCCACATCCACCTCATATGCCGCCGAGTTGCTATTGTACACGTGTCCCTGAGGATCCGTGAGTGTTACTGGGGTTGCGACTTGCGCGTTTCCGTCGAATGTTACCGTAAACTGCGTGTTTTCGCCGACCGTTGAGTCGATGAATATAGATTTGAGCACGGATTCGTTGCTGTCGACCAGGTCGCCGCTGCTAAACAGTTGCGCAGGAAAATCGCGTTTACCTGGAAATGAAACAATCCATGAACGGTATTCGACGGCGGCGGGGAAGAAACCTATAACCCACTCGAACAAAATTGGTCACGATGTGATGGAATGACGGCGTGTCAATAAATAAATATTGACTGATCGCGTGCGCGGTGCTTTTCTTCACCGATAAAATTGCTAGACAATTCTGCGTGCAGAATATACGCATTGAAAAAAAGAACGCAGCGGAGCCGGTGAAGTATTCTCTATGAACGACGGTGAACGACGGAAAGGGGGGGAAAATGCATTCGTCATCTTTACAAATTAACATGCCTGCTGGGTTGTGTGTGCAACGACACTCTCGGAAGTTCGATAAATAATATGTATACACTTACTAGCTTCACGCTTTCCAATTTCCATGAAAGCGTCGTTCAGTGCGTTAGAGGGCGCGTCGGTCGGGTAGTAGAACATAGAACCACTTGTAGCTTCGGCTAATTCTTCTAACTTTAAGGAACCATCCTTGCCAATCGCAATCGAATCTATCGTAATACCGAAATCGGTAACCTGCGTGCAACGTAAACAGTTGGAATACACACAGATTTACAGAGAACGCAACATTTTCCTAAGACCAAACTTACGGATGGAGCAAGCAATTTAATCTATACAGGGTGGCAAGTACAATGCAGGGGGGGGGGTACAATAAAGGGGTAGGTTGGTCTATAGGAGACACCGAATATTTTACGCTTAACACCGAGCAAGTGTACGCTACTTGCTTACAACAAGGTAGGTGTTGTAGTTACACCTGAGCGTAGTCACAGCTGGCGGGCAGCCGTTACTGTGTGTCGCGTAGGATTCCTAGATCAGATGCAAGCACGCAGCTGCTGTAGTGCGAGAGTGTGAGGCCAGGGCCGTAGGCTGAACAAATTCCTAAGGGGGGTGAGGCGGATCCAGGATTTCAAGGAGGGGTGAGAAACAGGTGGGGGTCTGGGGGTCTTCCCACAAATTTTTTTGAAAATGTAGATCGCAGGAGATAGTATTTGAGGCACTTTTGAGTACATGTACAGCCTTCATTCTGACTACAACTATTCTCTTTTAGTAGAACAATTTATTTTTGTAATTTTGCTCCAAAATCTAGGGGGCAGCTGCCCCCTTGCCCCCCCCCCCTGCAGGCTACGGCCCTGCTCAGGCGCATGTTGCCTTGCTGTTGACAGGTTTGCAACGTAAGACGCGTCGTCAATATTCCGGACACGTGAGACGCATGCCAGCTTCCAGGTGAAACACGGCCAGTCTACATTACTTAAAGGTTTACTTAACGTTTGACGACGTGCTAGTATCACGTAACCTCTGTATATGCGCGCGTCGTCGCTGTAATGAAACACTGTGCTAGTAGCGAGTTATTCTGCAATCGCAGGTGATGTGTCGCGTGGCATTACTAGTTTGACAGATACTGAGGTCGCGAGGTCATGCAGTGACGCGCGTGTGTGCCGCATGTGTGCGTGCGCGCGTGTGCTGCGCGCGCATGTGTGCGTGTGCGCGTGTGCTGCGCGCGCATGTCGTGCGTGTGCGCGCGGGCGTATGCGTATGCACGCGCGCACGCGCGCGCTTGCGTGTGTGTGTGGGGGGGGGGCGGGGATTCTGCACAACAAACTTTAACCCTTTAAATCTTTCAATACTCACATTAAGTTTGATATCACTTATCAAAGGCGGCGCGTTTTCCTCGCCATCGCTTACGACGACAAGATTCCCGCCGTCTGCTGAGATCGATTGTCCATCGATCGACGATAGAACGTCTATGCCAAGCTGAATTCCTGTGAACAGATATGAGTTATGTCAGCGTATTTACTCACGCGCAATCATGCGAGATAACATCACGATGTCCAACTATAGTAATTAAACCATTCACTACAGGAATTAGGTACATACACATATGGCACCGCATCACACACGTGCTCCGACTACGCGGGTATGCAGGCGCCTGTACGTTTGACGAGTATATATAACTAATAATTTCCCAGCGTGCTTGGTTAAGCTGACCTCGCTCCTCAGGCACATCTCGCCCAATCTACAGGCAGAACGTGTATGTGCACGCACGCGTGTATGTGCGCGCATGCGTATACGTGCACGTACGCGTGTACGCGCGCGCATGATTGTGTCTACGTGCGTGCGCTCATGCGTGTTATTATATTTCTATATCATAATTTGTTCTAGATATGATCTAAGTGTGCATGATGCTGATCACCCAATAGTGTGGCAATTTCGGGCATCTTAAACCAATAAACAGCGGAATACATAGCAGACAGACAGACAGACAGACAGACAGACAGACAGACAGACAAACAGCCAGACAGACAGACAGAGTTGATTCTTGTAGCAGTATAGATTAGTAGCAGTATATAGCATTATATTTAGGAAAATGTTATTTATACTATAAGCGCAATGTCTGTTTCCGGGTGCCGGATGTCCTCCTAGACTACAAGACCGATTACAACCATACGTAGAATGGACACTGAGCGCGTACCCGGCCTGGATTTAAGCTAAAGGAATTTTTTATTTCCGACGAAAAAATCTACAGAAACACGGAAAACAGAATTAGCCAATCAGGTAACACGTTGTTTCCGCCAACCGGCTAACACCGGTCTGTTGTCATAGTGACAACGTGGCTTGGGTACCACCACTTACTAACACTAACTACACAGAGAAAGTGGAAGACAAACATCGTCCGTCTACTGCATGAAATGTTTCGCAACCTACAATATTTACGTCTAGGTTACGGCGGTGATTAATTATGTTACGTTTACGTTTTTCCTTAAACGCATACACTAGTACATGCTAACTGTAGAGTAACGCGTCCGTGCAGTCCCAAGTACACGAACGCATCACGAAAACACTGGAGCTTCTGCTAAGCCTTATCGAAGACTTTGATATAGTAGAAGCTATAATGAGACACCTTTTCCAATACTCGTCGCTCCGTTGGCTTCCTTTGGTATAGCATCGAGAAGATGCTGCCGGCTATCATCTGTGATGAGGACGAGGTCGGAGAGAACATATGCTGTACCGATGGCTTCCGTCGATGGGCCGTACGTCCCGTTGAACACGACGATGCCCACGTACTCCCCTTCCCGCGCGATTTCCATCAGATAGTTACGACATGCCTGCGTTAAACAGATAAATCCATTATCGTAGATCAACGGTTCTTAACCAGTCCTGGGGGTCGTTTGGGGGGTTTTCGGGGGTCATAAAGGTGTCATAAATGAAACAAATCCATTTAAATTCTATATAGATCGGGCTGGTTTAAAAAGAAGAAGTTTGTTTCGGGGGTCACGGTACTGACTAAGAATGTCTGATGGGGTTGTGGGTCCAAAAAGGTTCAGAACCACTGTAGTAGATGATGTACATAGGCCGGTGTGCGCGCCATCAACTCTAGGGCATACTATAAAGTGATTTGTTTCCCATAGGCTAACGATTTCCAGAATTGCCAAACGAAAATGTAGTAGTTATTTTGCGGCCACCATTATTTTCCAAATGCAAGATATATTACACAGAAAATATTGAAATGACAACAACTGGATGAATGAAAGACATAATTATGAACTTATATATATATATATATATTATATATATATATATATATATACTTGTGAAGAAATATTTTTTATTACAATTGGTTCATATTATGGTTTATGGTCGTCCTTGTTATTTCAATCTTCATATTCTCTCTGCTTTAAACCAACTCGCGCCTGCAATGAGCAATCGTTAGATATTTCTTTCATCCATAATATATACCTGTCTTAGTTTAGCAACTATTCGCACCATCCTTGTTAATGAAGGGGAGCATGCTTGCTGATACGTCCAACACGAGCACGGTCCGCCGAGGTTTAGCACGCAGCAAAGTGAACTTGGGAACTGTTGATGCGATCTCGCGCGGTGGGTTGGCCTCATTGGCAAAATCCTCGTGTTTCCTCATCACCTGGAGCATAAATCCCAACATTCTACTTAGTATCTTCTAGGGGCTTAAACCAGGAAAATATATAGAAAACATAAATTATCTGTTTAAGTCTCAGGAATGCTTGCTCGAAAATGCGATAGTGTCTGATTACATTAGTATTAAAAGGCATGTATATCACTATGATGATATCCCAATGAGATATTTTAGATATTAGGCAAACGTATTAATTCAGCAAATTAACAGTAGTATGAGTGCAGGTAGGACAATAAATAACATGCCCGATGCTGTCACTACCTGCACCGACATACGCGGGTGATGATCCCTAAACTTCTAAGCTGACAAAAGAACGCGGTGTTAAGAGTACAAAGCTTAACCTCCCAGACCTCGGTTGGCTCGGGAATTAAACGGTCAACTCTTCTGTGTTTAATATTGGTTTGGCTCATTCTGTTTTCATTCGTGGGAGTGCTAAATATCTTGTTAGATTTTTTCAGTCCGGATATATGTCATATTTCTTTTAGCCTGTAATCCTCTAGGAACATTCAAGAGTGTGGTACTGATCGCGTCTCGCAAGTTCATCACTGTCACAAAACCCATCAATCTAAAAATCAAATCCACAACAAACTTTTAACTTCATAACACCACTATATATATATATATATATATTATATAATATTAATATATATATATATACATATATATACATGTACATATATACTTTAAATTATATAATGTCAAGTACATTAATATAGAGATGAAGGTACGAAAGAATTCAGGACGTATTTTCGTATTCCCGTCTTTCTTAGTTATTAAACCTGTGAAAAATGTTTCCATTTAGGTTGCGCTGAACTAAAACCCTTGCCAAGTGGATGCTTCCTACAAAGTAAATGTGTGCTTAGATAGAGCGACACAAATATTTTCATGCAGAATACACGTGGAACGTAATCGATATGCCATCGGCTTCTTTATCAGTCGATATATATCATAGAATATGCAGTGCTTCGTGCATTACCGCTCAAAGTGACGTGGAAGCACAATATCTTTCCCCCGTACATACCTGAGTAAGATATTGTCTATACATGAGGGACCCAGCGGGCTTGCCACCGTCTTCATCCTGCCACACGCAATACGACGGCGGTCGATTCCCGATGACGTGACACTTACCCCCAGTGATCAGATTCACTAACCTTCCTGCGCGGAAACGAAAAATTACGTGCGTCAACCATAGAACCGTGCGTCAACCGATAGATATTGCGCTGAAGTTATCGATGTCTTCCGCTAGGTGGCAGCGCAAGCCAATCATAAAATTGCCAACGTGGGAGATGTCCTGTGACAATTCTGACGGAGCCGAAGCGAAGTCGTTTTATCTAGAAAGTAGCCGTGCACGGATATTGTTCTCGGCAGTTACCGTGGGCAGTATGCCGTTGGCTACTGAATATGTAGTAGTATTTCTAAATGTAATCTCGTAAGGAAACCGCCTCCCTTACGCCCCCACGCTAGCTAGCTACAACACTGTATAACATAATATATTTGGGATGAAGATACAATAGAACAAGTAAGCTCTTTAACACATTACCAATGCATGATGTCCAATTTGCAGGTTTGTGAGAATAGTTTAACTTTGCTACTAGGTGCATGTAATATTAATTAAAATTTAAAACCAGCCAAAGTACCATTGCGTATATCGGTAATAATTAAGCACCGTAAATCAGACTGTCGATGGAATGAAAGCTTGCATGGTGTATATGACGCATTGCACGAACATTCCCTAAAATAAGCAAACATCACCAGAACCATATGTTTCGCACACCGCACACGGATTGGAGAATACATGAGTAACACGTCTTTAGCATATTCTTGCAATCTTCCCGTTTTCGGTAGACCCACGAACCTTTTATAGCCGCCGAGCATCGATTTCCGGTGAAGTCTCCTCCTTTGGAAGCATATACGCGAGGGCTATTTTTCCCTCCTGGATACTCATCGTACACACCCCACCGTAGATGCGCCCACTCATGTACAATCACCTAAGTACAAAAATAAAGTGTTTAATCGTTGATACTAGGATTGCTAGTGAACGTGAAAGCATGCATTTGGAGACAATGATAATCGTCTACGGAGAGAAACCATTTCCAATGTTATTTATGGATTATGGACATATAAGCCGCGTTCACACGTAGCAAGAAATTCGGTATTTAGCGTTCACACGAGGCAAAATGCGCAGTCCAAGAAATACGGTATCTAAACAGATCCGGTATTTGATGTAAATACGCGGCATCCCAGACCCCGAATAATTTGCCGTACTGGAGAAATAACGATCTCTTGGACGCGCCATTTCCCTCATGTTGACGCCCTAATACTGGATTTTCTAAAGCGGCGTATTTATAGACTGGTCCGCGCTCGACAGTTAGTGTAAGCGGCGAGTGGAACTGTCGAGCGGGCGACCAAGTCTACGTATTTTATCGGTGTCTCCCGTTTGCCAATTTTTGCGCCACTTCGCCATTTCCCATTTCGCATTTTCCCATTTTCGCCAGTTTCCCATATTCGCAGCCATTTTCCCACTTCGCCTTTTCCCATTTCGCCCATTTTCCGATATTCGCGACATTTTCCCATTTCGGCCATTTTCCCACTTCGGCCAGTTTTTCCCATTTCGCCCAATATTTTATGTTGCTTCACCCCCTGCACTAGAAATTGATCCTTCCATTCTTAAAAAAAGAGTCATTCTAGGGTTAGGTTAGGGTTTGGGTTAGGGTAGGCTAGGGTTAGGTTAGGTTAGGTTAGGGATAGGATAGGGTTAGGGTTAGGTTAGGGTGCCTGTACATGATCCATAATGTTTTGATATGTACAATTTCGCCTACTTGTTCTTCAAATAAATAGTTGACTCCATATCTAAAGATTCGTTTACAATTTATTCATTACAGAGGCCTACATTTTAACCCACATCGAACAAGGGGGTGGTCGGGGAGATAGACGAAATGGCGGAATGGGAAACTGGCGAAACGGGAAACTGGCGAATGGGAAACTGGCGAAGTGGGAAACTGGCGAAATGGGAAAGATGCGAAGTGGGAAATGGCGAAATTGGAAATGGCGAAATGGGAAATGACGAAATGGGAAATTTTAATGTCGAAATGGGAAATGGCGAGTGGGAAATGGCGAAACGGGAATAAACCATTTTATCGGCAGTTGGTGCGGCATGGGCATGTTTTCATTTCGGCATTGTTCGCTTGATTGTTTAAAGCAGCTCGCAGCTCGCAAATACCGTATTTTTGGATCCGTGAATCAGCGTGTGAACGCTCGGCCGCGTATTTGTCTCAGATTCGGTATTTCGCAAATACCGTATTTCATAAATACGAAGTCTCGTGCGAACGAGGCTATAGTTACAATGGATAAAAAATGGGCACAGGTGCAACTATATTTTCCAATAAATCCTGGAATATGAATCCTGTGTATCGTAATTTTACCATTTAACTATCGTATATATGGATTACACGGTAGCTTTATAATTGTGATAAGCGTTAACACCAATAATTGCTGCGTTACAGTAAAAACCCGCGTATAAGAACCTGTATTTTTCCAGGTTAGCCTAAAAAGGTTCTTATATAATTGGTGTGTACTGGAAAATTAGGCTATTTACGTTCTTAAATAAGTTCTTGTTTTTTTAAGAAAAAAAGGTGCTTGTGGCTGGTAGAATATTGGTGCGGTCCATTGTTTATACAAAATATTCATATAATTATGTCTAAATGACTGCAATCTCAGGGGTCGAAATTAGCGGTATCCCGATATCCGCAACATAGTAGATTCTTGTGTTGGATACCAGATTTCAATGCTTGGTATCCCGCCGGGATATTAAAAAAAAATCGTCAAAATCGGGATAGTGGTTGTTGAGTTATCAACTTTATACGGCAGCGCATCTGAGCGAGTGCGCGTAGAGCGAGTGCGCGCGATCTGAGCGGGCTCAGGCACCCTTACTATGCCACACTAGCGTTATACAGCAGGCATAGCATATTTGCAAGCGCAAGCGTAAAGCGTGGCCGATGTTGATAATAAATGTGATGTGTATACATTGTATCAAGCGAACCAGACAATGCGTCGAGACAATACGTCTGCAGTGTACTTATCTGCGCATATCTGTGAATCTGTTTTCATGTTTTAATAATATAATAATATATTATAATTACATAATATTACATAATAATTATTAATAATTATATAATAAGTATATAATATTATATAATAAGTATATAATAATTACATTACATATTAATAATTTTCAAACGCTATTCAAGTGCTATAATTTTCAAATGTTTCAGCGCGGAATCACATTCCGCGCCGAGTAAGCCGCGTATTTCAGTACGGTACTGAATAAGCCGCGTATATTTTTACCATGTGAACGCTCAAGTACGGTACTAAAATCCTCGTGTGAACGCAGCTATTATTGCATATTTCAAGATTTTGGATATAAACATTGTTGAAATTACTATCCAAAAAATGGGATACCAGATCTTCGGGGGGGGGGGATACCAGATTTCAATACCTGGTACCACGAATAGATACCATAATAAAAATCGAATTTCGACTCCTGAATCTAGACAAATACAAACCCTATTCTACGTTCTTATTTTTTTATGCCCTTTATACCTAATAGAGGTATATAGACCACCAAGAACTTGTTTTAGTTGATTTATGAATTTTAAAGTGATAACTCAATTTTATCAAATAAGAACCTGTTTCAAATTTTAGGCTACAACAGGTTCTTATGTCAAAGAAGTCTAAATGGAAAATCTTAGCCTAACAGGTTCTTAATCACTAGGTTCTTATACGCGGGTTTTTACTGTATTTACGAATGCAAGTTAAGAAGATACCGACAAACAATAGTGAGTTTTCCTGTTAAATACATCCTAACGATTATTTCCCGAATACGAATAGAGATTCAAAGGATCGTGAATGACGTGGGCAAGTAGAAATGCAAGATGTGCGAGACAGTCAAGGAAATAACAGTACACTTCAACCACAGGTTTACCTTAGCGTGTGGTCCTAACACCATGCTGTCGTTCATTAGGTAGTGTGGATTTAACAGCATGTAATCGCCTTGCTTGCCGCAAGGATTCGGATTGTAAACAAACGGTTGGAACATTTCGATGTCAGGATAGTCGACCCTGATGTCCGCAGTTGCCATGGTTTCCGTCGACGCCGGGAGGTATTCTGGCTGATCGCTCCACGTCTTCGGAACGAGAATGCTGATGTCTTCAAAGTACGCGCGTTTCCTGCGACACGAAAGGAGAGAAGCGACGATTTACTGCTGCGCGAATCAAACGAATCTGTCGTGACTCATCTCTAAACGAAGTCACGCATGAATACGTTAACGATCGACCCCTTGCGTGCGTGCGTAGCTGTAGTGTTATGCACCGCCATGTGCACAGATGCACGCCCACTATAACCACCTAAACGCCTGGGACTCAAGAGTATGATAATAATCCCCAGAGTTTATTATCTTAATCTTGGTGGGACTGCCGCTTTCACTAATTAGTTCTAATGTTTAAAGCCCTTCATGTTTACGTAACACATTTCTCGTGCGTAAGTGAGATGATTCTGTGCAGCGGCCTAATTAAGAGATCCGACTACTGCTAGCGTAGCTTTTAATAGTTGTGATAAATACGGCGTGGAAACTGTCATCGTAGCAATTAGGCAAATAACGATGCCGTATATTTACGCACACACGCACACACGCACACGCATATATATATATATATGAAAGGGCGGCGCCACTTTTTTAAAAATCGTGGGGGGGGACATTTGATATGATGTCCCCCCTCTGAAAATTCGGGGGGGGGACATGTCTCCCTGTCCACCCTGGATTTGCGCCCCTGCTACCTATGAGTTGATGGTTACACATGCATTACTGAAACCTTGAAATATAATATTCACTTCCAACTCCAACTAGAAACATATGTCCTACAGCATGAACCCTGTAGATACCAAACTAACATTATTTGTATTGTTTTATTTGTACACCGTTTCAGGTGGCCCATGGCACCCGGGCCACCGTTAAAGTCGACCCCTGGTATGCGCTATATGCATGCCAGGCTAGGCTAAGTACTAAGTTAGGCTCTGCGTGCTGCGCGTACTTAAGCCGTGCGTACGCGTGCGTAGTGCAGTAGTGCCGCCCCTGATATGTATAAGTATATACATATATACTTAAAAAAAAAAAAAAAAAATTAAACCATTTATCAACAGCTGACGTTTCAAATTGTACCATGATTAACTATTGTATTTTCCACAACTGATGAGTCCTATAGTTTTGTTTCCTTGCTTAAAAAATTAACATCTGGTATTTCATTCGGAAGGTCCAATGTATGGGAGGAAGGCGTGCCTGTGTAATGAAGCTAATTCAGCCATAGATAGATACTTATTTATAAAAATTTACACCGGCAGATTCGGTGACATGGACATGCCTCGGGCGACTAATCACTCATTCGCCTCATTAGTGCCAAGGCAGTGGGACAGTGGTCACTCTCCCCCCCCCTTCTATCGAAAGTATAGAAAGACATCCAGGTTAGGTGGACGAAACGCGTGCCATACTTAAGTCACGTGGTTCGGCCAAAGTTGTATAAAAAGGCCCGCTTTAGAACAGAAAGTCAGAGTCACCATCGCTAGTATGTGAGTATGGTTTGATTTGCATTGACTTGTTGTTTTGCGCTGTATTCGTGTGTTAAACTACGTTGAGACTGTGTAAACTATCTTGAGAGTTTGTTTATGTGTTGTGTGTTCCTTGCTTAGTTAAGGCAACGAAATTGTACGCGCCATCGCCCCTAGAGGGATTATAACAATTGTGGATTGCTTGGTAAAGGAGTAAATAGAACTAGTGTTGTACGTTACATCTTGTTTCTGTCATATGATACGTTATTCACTCTTGCTCTATTAATCGTGCTATCTAATGGTAACATTCTACACGCGCCACAAGTACGAACCTGTCCACTATACGTTTACAATCACCACATTACAACTGCATCGGAAAGGGGTAATGCGGAATAAATATGCTACCTCGTTTTCCCTAACCTTTTTACAGGCAAAACTAAAATCCTTTGTCGCCTAATTTTTGTCGCTAGGTTTTTGTGAGCTAATTGGAGCCGAAATAAGTTTCCAAGCGCGCGTTTATTCGTGAAATATGTTTTTGTCTGCTACTGTACGTATTGGAAACATGTTGAAACAATGAATACATGTAATTGCAATAATGCTGTACAACCCTGTAGCTGATTCAATTTATATAGCATTTCATTCGTAGTTCTATGATGATGAAAATTTGCATCGTCGTCCTAAATATTGGCGCCGCTGGTGAAATACTTGAAAATTATGAACAACACACATTCCCTAGTGATTACATATAGTAATTACTCTGAAAGGCAACATCAACATACGCATACGTATATATAAACACAACTACTCGCTTGCAAGGGCTACGAGACTCGAAATTTTAGGCGTACAGCGGGCCAACAAAACACATAGAAAACAAACGTGCGCAATGTCCTTCAGCTGCATCTATAATTGACCAGTTTTGAACTTTAAGAAAAACTCGCTAGAGGAGCGGCGTTAGCCTTAGTCACAGCATCGCCGTCCTTAGCTCTAGTACCCGCTTACAGCGGCAGTCAATGTAAGCGGGCTATAGTACTAGAGCTACGCCGCCCTAAGCTCTCACCACACCACGCCGCCCACTATTCACATATCATCGTAATCGTCTCTCCAGCTGAGTCAAGCGCGTTCAGCATACTAGGGGGCGAGCTCGACCCTCATTGATACACCCCTGATGCGTATACGACATCGGAATGTCGTCTGTTTCTACACACGCGTACGCACGCACGCACGCACGCGGACCAGACGTTGACGCTGCGCAGTTGCTCGTACGAATGTTGCCGCCCCGGAACAAAGATTTCTTTCGATCGTGTACCGAATTACTGATCGAAATTGCCCTCCCAGAAGCGCGGGAGCATTTGCGCTGCCCATGATGAATAATGAGCAGATCGGTAGCCGTGATGCGTAACACGAGTGCACGCGTAATGGGCGCGTGTGTCTGTGCACGCGTGCGCGTGTCTGCCTGTGCGTGCGCGCTGAAAGAGAGAACAGCAGAGATAGAGAGAGAGAGAGAGAGAGAGAGAGAGAGAGAGAGAGAGAGAGAGAGAGAGAGAGAGAGAGAGAGAGAGAGAGAAGAAGAGAGAGAGAGAGAGAGAGAGAGAGAGAGAGAGAGAGAGAGAGAGAGAGAGAGAGAGAGAGAGAGAGAGAGAGAGAGAGAGAGAGAGAGAGAGAGAGAGTGGGGGAGGTTTTTTTAGTATGATTTAAGAGCGACCGCGGCCTGCACGTGCGGCGTTTTAATATGGATTACAGCAGGAGCTGGAGTCTGCGGCTGCAGCGCCGGACTCCTCCTTCTCCTCCTCCTCCTCCTCATCCTTCTCCTCCTCCTCCTCCTCCTCATCCTTCTCATTTCCCTCCTCCTCCTTCCCCTCCTCCTCCTCGCCTCCTCCTTCCTCCTCCTCCTCCTCCTGCCTTCTCGCTCCTCCTCCTCCTGCCCAGCCACTAGTCCGCCTTCGCCGAACGAGCGTCTGCTTCTCGCATCGTTCACCGGACTCCTGGCAAACGATTTCTGCCCGAAATCTGCGTTTCGTGCTTCCCTACCTCTGCGAAACCGCTTGCAATCCGCATTCAAACTAATGTCGCACCAGACGCTTTGAAGCGTAAACATCTACCATATCCCATCTGCCCATCACATCGCGGCTACGCACACAGAGATGCCACGGCGACGGAGCTCGTGAATCGATCTCTGTTTTATATTGCGATTACTTCTGGGACATGAACGCGCGATCACGCTTGCAAAGCAACGCCAATTGCTTTTGAGATTCACCAGCAGAGATGATCGAGGCATCAGGGATGACCCACTCCCACGATATTTGTCCATCAGAGTGGGATGCAGAGTGATGCGAATGACAACCCTACTGGAAATATCAGGCCCGTTTAAATGGAGAGCCTTTGATGCTCTCCGACATTGCCTTTCTCGTTATGAGGAGGAGTGGATACAAATTGGCCCACTGCGTCGTTGTTCTAACGAGGTAGCCCAGACATTAACTGCTAGATAACTAACCACGCACCGCGATATAATAATAGCAGGAGTAAGATAATATAGGATATATTAAGATAATATCCTATGTTATCCTATTATCCTATAGATAATATCCTATATTATCTTACTCCTGATAATAGTACACACCGTGTTACAGCCGCTAGGGACGGTATACGGTTTCCATTGCCGAGTCAACGCGACTATTAACGTATCGTAGCCATGACGATGACTTTGATAATTACGAGAGTATATACTACCTTGTGGCTGTGTACAAGAACCTCGATGCGTCCGTAAGGCTGTCCTTAATTCGAGCGATGATCTCCTCGCTTTCTTCCACGCTCTCGTCCACGGCGACCTGCAGGTTTTTGTAGCCGTTGTGCTGCAGGTAGACCAACGATCGCGATGCGGCCATTCCGCTTGGCAAGATCGTAGAGAACACCAATAAAAGCATGTACAGTCGTAGTCCTGATATCACAGAAGTTAGCTGCCGTTGCCACACAGTCGGGCGTGCCACCGATGTACGAGTACTGAAAGACATTGTGTACGCTGTCACTGCTCCTCGAATCTCTGCGGGTATAATACGCGCACAGATGTCTGTTCACTCTAGTATATTGCCACTCGCGTTCAACCCTTGTACTGCGGCCGACGTTAGACCGTCTGTATGCTACACTTGTTAGCGTTCGCGATCCAAAAAACACACGCGTATTTCACGGTACACCGCGCGACGCAACTCGTACATGCAAATATCACCGTCTGATTTTATACGTGCACTTTAACGCGAAGAAAACGCAGCGGCGGCGGCGGCGGCGGCGGCGGCGGCGGCGACGAGGGCGTCTAACAAGGAGAGCGATCGATAGCGGCCAGCCGGTTTCTAGGCTGAATCATCGGCGATGACGCTACTCGAATTCTGTGTCACCCGCTCCCACCATTACACACACATACACACACACACCACTCTCTCTCGCTCACGCGCTCTCTCCCATTCTCGCGCTATACCTATGTCAACAATGCGCCCGCGGCTACGGGCCGGTTTCAGCGCATATTATTAATGGAGTTTCCGCGTGCTGCAGTTATAGTTAGACGGAACCAGGGGGCGGCCGTGGTACAAGCCGGTTTCGGAGCAAGGTGTAATGCTTACTACCGTGACGTTGCCGTACGAGCAAATAATAAATATTAGGATAAGATACGGCATCTAGCTGCTAGGAAATGACATAGGACACCGTATAAGGTATCATTCACCAACGTGCGCTTGCTTTACATTCTCTTTCCCTCTATTCACCTCACTCCCACGCTCTCCGTGTGTCTGTGCATGTGGATACGTGAACGCAGGCCCGTAGCCAGCTTTATATTGGAGTGGGGGGGGGGGGTTCGTTCGAACAAACCCCCCCCTGGCTACGGGCCTGCGTGAACGTATATGTGTGTGATTGTGGAAAGTGTGCGATTTGTGTGTAGCAGTAGAATGTAATATCAATAAACTACGTGCAATATTTAGCGATATACATGTACGATACTGATGTGTACAGCCAACACAAGTTGAACTTGAGTGTTCTAGCAATTTCCTTCCCGTTCGTCGATGGTAAGAAGCAATGCCACTAACAGGAATCTGACCCTCATGAACATAGATTTTAAATTTTTTTTTAATTCGCATTTGCAATCTCAGACAGGACGGAAGCAATCACAGGTGTGAGGATACGCGTAGGAGTTTTATGTAAATGTACGTAGTCGTCATGCAGGTGTGATGCAGTGAACGTATACTAGTAGTATGTTTACATATCTGATGGCGTGGGTTGACTGTGCACGCGCGCGAGATATGTGAGGCACACATATGTGTAACAAAAACGACGTATCAGTCAGACATGTTTACAAGCTGCAGCGCACAAAAACCTACTGAACGTTGTTGAAAAGCACCCCGAATCGTCTGCCAACGTAGTGAACTAGTGGTTGTTTTAGCGTGACGTCAATTTAAATACAGGCAATTTGATAGGGCGCATTCCTAAACCAACCTTAGGGAATTCAGATATGTAAATGTGAGTCACGAATGTGTTTCCTTGGATCGGAAAGCAGATTAAACATACCGTCTTTTACTTTTAGAGGACACACTCTTGCTCTTAAGTACCCTAGCTCATATAGCCACCCACATCAACACCCACTCCTCCCCCAGGCACTCGTAACAGATGCGCGCACATGCAGTAGCATCGCGTCGTATCGGTGTGTTCGTTGTAGAGCAGCAACATATTAAATTGACTACGTCACGAATTTTCTATGGTAAAATTTGTAAAATTTTTGTTGCCATTTTTTTACATTAAAAGTAAGAACTAACGTACGGGACTAAACGTATCGTCAAATTCTTACCTGATAAAATTGTTTCTCCGCTAGTTAAAACTGGACGATTTGATATTAGTGTTTCTGACATTAATTGCTTGCTATGGGCTATGTATGCGTCACGAGTGTATGTTTACATCGAACAATATAGTAAAATAAAAAGTATAATGCAGCAATTTAACCATAAAAAGTGAACAGAATTACTTATATTTTGAGAAATATGTTTTTTATTTTTTACTATTTACGGTAACGTAATAACTTACGGGTCCTAATGTCTACCTCAATTTGACTTATAGAAAGTCCTAAAACATCTGCTGGCGATCTCACTATAGGAAAATAACGATGAGAATACAATAAATAAAGCAAAGATATATGATTTGCTAAGGCGGAAGAGTGTGGTGGCATACGACGTAGATATATGATGGTACCCACACTAGGGATTGTATCAGGCTACCTCATACGGATGTGATGGAATTTAATTACGTACGCAAAATGATGCGTCACGCATTAATTTACTGGATCAATTTTAAGATCCATTATCATCATTTCAAACGGGCTAATTTCTTTAGACTACAAATTTTTGCTACAACCACAAAATCCTCAAATACAACACAACGTAAGTATATCTATGAATGGAATACATTTTGTACGGTGATGATGCTGGGAACACATAGACTGGTCCCCGATCGTGTGACTCACCCAGCCTAGACCCATCACGACGGCGATGAACCAGTCTCAGGCACCGGGGAAATGTAGCGCGATAACGGTGAGAGATGGTGCGTGCCGATCGTATATATATTGCAATTAATTAACGAAATCGTTACATTTTTGGCCTTACATGAAAATTTTAATTGGCGATTTAAAGATCAGAAACCTTTACAGCCACAGCGTAGCGTAGTCCCATGTAGTACGCGTCGGTTGTTAACTACATGTATACATGACCAGCGACGCATTCCTAGAGGCAACGTTGTCGTGCATTGCAGCGTGTGACAGACTGCCTGACGTGGTGATAGACTGATATACCTATAGTTCCCAAAGAGTCCACCTTATGGGCTCAGTCGTAGGGAGATTTGGATTTAAGTGCAAGGTAAATTAGATAAGTGCAATTTATTTAGACCAATAGGTTTGAAATTATTATTTGTTATTGGATATATTTATTATATATATTTACCTCCGCCAGGGGCTTGGCGGAGGTTATGTTTTCACCGGCGTGTGTTTGAGTGTTAGTTTGTGGGTTTGTGTACGCTCGCTGATTGGCTGATTGGCCCGCCACCGCCGCCGCCGCCGCGCCGGAACCGCCTGTATCATACAGGTTAAGCCTAACTGAAAATGTTATGGACGGATTGTCATAAAATTTTCAGGATACGTCAGAAATGGGCTAACTTAGAATTGGTGAGATTTTGGTGGTGATCCGGATCCAATTAATTAATTAATTAATTAATAAAATTTTCAGGATAGGTCAGAAATGAGGTAACTTAGAATTGATTATATTTTTGTGGTGATCCGGATCCAATTAATTAATTAACTAATTAATTAATTAATAAAATTTCCAGGATAGGTCAGAAATGAGGTAACCTAGAATTGATTACATTTTGGTGGTGATCCGGATCCAATTAATTAATTAATAAAATTTTCAGGATAGGTCAGAAATGGGGTAACTTAGAATTGATTACATTTTGGTGGTGATCCGGATCCAATTAATTATTTAATTAATTTTTTCACTTAATTAATTAATTAATTAATAAATAATTTCACATTGAGAGAATTCAGCTGCCTTGGCGGAGGTCTATGCTCTCCGAGTGCTCTAGTTAAATTTATTATTGAATTATATGAAACTTTTATGAAACCCTACTGTATTGAAAGTCGAAAGTTTTTAAGCTCACGTGGGACTGAATGGCATTTGTAAAGGGTTTTCACTCGTCGCGTCGTTTCATCCGATTTATTTGTATCCAATACTTTTTCTTTTCGCAATGGATGTTTTTATGTGACACGATGTCTGTGATAAGTGCATGACATCTTGTACTTATCAAACGCCAAATGATTAAGCATTTAGTTTGGAGTGTGGCGTGCCTACAGAGTGTGCGCAACGAAAATTGCACCATCGCTACTTCAATGTGGTGGCACTGCTCTGCCGAAGATCCCTTGCTATTTCAATGTACAGGAATAGGGCGCGGACACGTCGGCGACCTGTCGCCCAAAGCAAATGACGTAGGGGCGTCGTTAATCATTTAATTTGGAGCGTGGCATTCCTACAGAAAAGGTGTGCATCGAAAATTGCACCCTCGCTACTTTAACGTGGTGGCACTGCTCTGTCGAAGATCCCTTGCTATACCAATGTACAGGGATAGGGCGCGGACACTTCGGCGACCTGTCGCCCAAAGCAAATGCGTGACGTAGGGCCGCCGTTAAGGATACCAGTACGCATGGCGGGAATAATTTGCGCCCTCTATAGCAGCTGATAAGAAGCTGCAAGCGGATTGGTGTAATCCCCAATCTGCTAAACTGCATACTCGCTGAGCAGGGAGAGATAGTCATGCTTACTAGTGATAGTTCATTCACTATTTTCTATAGTCTATATCTGATTATTCTAGGCATTGCAGCTCATAATACCGCTCGAGAAAAGGAATTTGAAACGACAACCGCCATAAACAATGAAAGCCCAATTCAAAAATACAAAACCATTGCAGGCCAAGTGTCAATATCGACAAATCGTAAAGTAGGCCTTAACTATAAACCGTTTCGAGCATGGACGACGGTCAATGAAAACTGACCGGTGAGTATTGGTTTCGTTCCACAATCTGCGCCTTAAACGGTTTGCAAAAGGAAAGACATACGGAGGCAGAGGCACTATTTACCATACATAATATAGACGACGATATCCCACACAGGTATCTAGAATGAACACGGGTGTACAGTATAGTCGTTTATCAAGAACGTGGCTACCAGAGTATGTCTGCCTGTATGCTGCGGTACATGTCCGTAAGGGGGAGAACTGGATAACTGCTCCTACGTTGTCATAACCTTGGTTGTGGCGAGGCAAATAAAGAACCCGAGTTCTTCTACGAATAATTTGCTATAACTGTTTGAGGTCATAGTGCAAATTCTGAAAAGCATGTACGTGACTATTTTAGTGATTATTGATTATTTTTGATATATTATATAATATTATATATATTATATTATATATAATTATATATATATATATATATATGTATATCTATATATTATATATATTATATATATTATATTATTTGATTTATTATTGATTTTATTATTGATTAGTGATTATATAAGTGATTATTTTAGATAGACGCCAATAGAAATGCTAGACGCATAGTGCGGTGATAAGGTTAATCCATGAATTTTGTATCTGGTGAATGAGCGACAGGGTACATACAGATCGTTCGCAAGTGGACGCACGAGTACATGATGTTTGTTTTAGTAGCGAAATAAATATTTGCCTGGGACTTATTCATCTGTATAATAAATCAGCTGAGGGGAGTTGCGCACTTCAACCCACTTGAATTCATATATCGAGACGTATTCAGAATAATTTAGGGAAGGGAATAATTATATTTTACACGTAATAGTGTTAATATCAGTCAATTATAGTACTGCACTAATCGGTCGATATTCTGGCCGTAGCGAGTAGCGTGAATCTATCTAGCGCGTGCCAGCCCGAGATTACGTTTTTCGTTCCCTTAGTAATGTAAGAAATTGTGCTGATATGTTTTCTCAGAGAATCTACCGTTATACGACGTCATCGAATTTAAAAGCGCGAACGCGACGAATACACGATGTGTCAGCGCAGTACAGTCTACGGAATAAACAGCATGATCTCACTCTAACTGTGGTCACACATCCTGTTCGTGTTTGACTGGGCTAAAAAATCAGATAACGCGTCTGCTACCGTGCTAAATGTTTCTCGCGTACGCAGCCGCGCAAGTGTGACGTACCTACATGTGAATCGTGCTCTAGCCATGGCCGATCCGCGGGTAACCGTCGGGTAGTCATTCACGTAGAATTATCTCGGTAAGATCCTGGCCCTCCTGCGCGACTTCACCCGTCTCTGTTAGCCCAGGATTGCGGCATCGTGTAGCGGCATATGCTATCCTGGCTCAGAATAGCGCACGATAACGACATCGGTGTCACTCTGTTCAATACTAAGGAGCTGAATGCGTTGAACGAGTCAAAAAAATATGGGGCAGAAGCACGCTAGCACGTGTGTGTGTGGGTGTGTGTGTGTGGGTGTGTGTGTGTTTGTGTGTGTGTGTGTGTGTGTGTGTGTGTGTGTGTGTGTGTGTGTGTGTTTGTGTGTGTGTGTGGAGTGTCCTGTGTAGGTGTGTGTGTGTGTGTGTGTGTGTCTCTCTCTCTCTCTCTCTCTCTCTCTCTCTCTCTCTCTGCTCTCTCTGTGTGTGTGTGTGTGTGTGTGTGTGTGTGTGTGTGTGTGTGTGTGTGTGTGTGTGTGTGTGTGTGTGGTGTGTGTGTGTGTGTGTGTACGACATCGTCTGATGTTGACCAAACGACGATGTTTAATTTCGTTTAGGTTAGCCTGGCTCCTGCCTGCCTTGCTAATAAATACAAATAACGTTTTTTTCGGTTTCCTCGTTATAGGTATGCGGTATCGAACATTGTATTGCTTAGGTTTCTGTCTCACAGGGGGTTGCTTTACAGGGTACGGTTGTTGGCTTTGGCCCAACTTGCGGATGCGGCGATGGGGGACCTCTGCCTGGCTGAACGGATATAATTTATTATTTAACTCTCATTGATAAACTGCCATTCTCGTTACTGGAATAGGTGCGGACCCGTCTCTTCCACCAAACAAACCAACTGTTTTTATCCCCGACATGTAACTATGCAGATCAAATTGCGGTGGCACTCTCGCCCTCGTAATTGGCACGTGTTATGTAACAAAAGATTCTGTACATCTACATAATCATAATGGATTGACGTGCGTGTCCGTGTCTGAAATCAACAACTAAGCATAGAATAGCAGCTAATAAATGATCTAATCCCGCTCAATATTGGACAAAATAACGTGCACTTAGAAACGCTGTTAATCATTGCAGAATCAAAAACAGAAACTTCTAAGAAAATCTTATTGTTTAACTTAAAGTGATATGTTATATTATATAGCCTGCATTATTTTTAATTGAGACATTTTGCATTTCTTTCTTCTTTCCACAATTTTTACCAGCTCCATCGTAGTTAGCACCAGCGGGGTTGAACAAAGAGTTCATATCAAGCTATCGGAATAATTCTTGTCATGGTCGTCGATGATATCACTAGAGTGTGTTACTTGTTCAATGTAGTGTTTTCAATTTTTTCTTAGCGTCGGAGCTCGTTCACTTGTTTTTTCTCTCTCCGCAAACGAGTTGGCATTTTTCTCAATTGCTGCAATGCCTTTGTGTTTCGACCACCTGGAAGATTTTCTTATATATTTTTTGCAAATTTTCCTGAAATCAGAAATGGAATAAGATAAACAGTAATAACACATTTATTGACGAATCTATCAACTGGCTGCGTCACATATACATTGAATCACAGTTACGTTTATATTACTAATGGTACCTCGGTAAATGTTCTACGGACAAGGCAAAGCGACTATAAGTACTTGCCCTCGCAAAAACGGAAACGTTTTATCCCACACGTATTTAAAAGAAAGTAAACCCACCATTGAAAACGCTGTATAGGTTTTTATAACATATGTGAACTCTTTGTGATGTGTATGAATTGCATTGTGTGTATGTGTATGCTTGGCTAATATATATAACGCAATAATAACTTGATTGTTACAATCAGCAACATATATTACACTGCTTACCGTAGACATCAAAAGTATATTCTATGATGCTTAATTAGCTACATAGCGTTGTATTATTATTTCGGTTCAATAGAGGGCGCACCGAGGCAACGACTCTAGTGTAATAACTAAATGTACGCAGCAAGACCTACAGGGGGCACACTACAGTAGCTTTGTGCTAATTGTTCATCAATGTTGCACTATTTCATCTTTGGAAAATGCCATTTTCTGATTTTATTGCGTGGTTATATTCGGCACTAGATTGCTCCAAACTGCACTAAGCAGGCAAGGAAGATCTAGGACGTCTGGACATCTAGAAAGAATATAAAGCAAGATTTGTCTTATCGCGTAATTGTGCCATTCCGTCAAGTGGCGTAGCCATGGTGACCGGTCCGCTGTTTTTGCATATGAAAAGGACTTCCCATATAACCGACTACATGCTGGAAATGCGCAAAACGTAGCTGGCAAAAGTTTTGAGCAGCGTCTGGACCTTGATTCTATGGTTGTTTTGACATGAATAAAGTGTATGCTGTGTACTCGCCGAAACTCTCTGAGTATTTTTAATTAATTTCTGTTTAATGCTTATTCATGTCTGCTGCCTATGGACGTCCTCCACGGCTGTACATCACTACTGAGCTGCATATAATAACTGTTATAATATGTCGTAATACTACATAAACGTTTATAATACTATGTAATGTTATTATATACAATTAACTCAGTGTATATTACTCATTGAGCTAGGCCACTGCGATGCAAACGCCTAACATCATTAAACAGTGGTGCCGCCCTGTGAGAAAGTGGAAAATAGTTAATGACATAATTAGTGTCGACATTATAATTAATCCCATGTTTTAATATTTAAGTTATTATGTTAATTTTGGTAGTAAGATAAATGTTTAATTGAAAATCGACACGCTTGTACTTTCTATTCAGCGAGTGTTCTAATAGAGCAGTTTGATGAGTCATTACTAATGAAACTAACATGTATGCAAATAAATGATTATGGAAATCCTAAAGATCACACCGAATGATGTGTCATCAATCACGCTACTTAATTCCTTGTAAACTACTCATCGATTTTGTAAAATGAAGAAGTGAGTTCCAAAAATAATAAAATTAATCCCATAAATAAGTAAATAATTGTTAACGTCGTTGTTATCGGTACTGCCGTCGTTGTTGATGTTATTACATAAGGTCATTATTACGTGTAGCTATATGTAATAGCAACCGTACATCATTATTAGAAAGTTCATTTTTTAAGCAAAGCTAATAGATGATTATTACATAATAGCGGTATTATGTGTAGATCCGATACGAATTTCCCCGTGATATCAACCAAAACGCCAATAACGATACAGTTTACGGCAACATTTCATGTCACGACCAGACCCGCCTACTGTAGGACTGACACCAGAAGTCGCCCTACACAGAGGTCAAGATCTCCAACAGAGGGCTAACGTCTTCGATAGTTGTAGTGCGCTATATGGTTCGGTGGAGATAAGGTCCTTAAAGGTTAGGGGGCTTACATTGCAAGTAGGAAACCAAAAGCTATCTAAAAGTATGTTTAATGTATAAGGGGAAATATAATGAAAGTAAAGGGACTTCGATTTTTTTTTATTCAAAGGTATGAAATGGCAACTCAATCATTTTTAGCAGGATATAATATCACTATATCTATAACTATTGATATATTGTAATATATCATATGTACAGATAAATTAGTCCTGCATTCTGCTGATTGCTTTTACGGGTTTCTGTGACTAGCGAAACGCCACACACAAAGAGCGACTGCAAATGATGCTCACAGATCGGTCTCTGACTGGATACTGATTCAAACTCGACGGGGAGGCGTTAAGCCGGCTCCCACCAGCTCAGACGGCACTCCTGCTACTGGCAGCTCGCGCTCAATGAGTCTTGAAATAACAACACTATATACGCGTCAGGCAAGGACGCTGACGAGAGCTTCCGTGGCAATAACATCTGAGGTTTCGATTCGCATCGCTTTAGCTTGAGAACAGACTCAGGCAAGTGCACAAGCGCAGAAGCAAGATGACAGTGTCGACATATGGTCACTGGACTACCCGAGGTGTTATACCTACCAGATTTCTCTATAGCCGTGCACCCCGTGTTCCGCTAGTGTGCTCGCGCATGCGTGCAAATACACGCGTCGTGCACCCGTCTCTGTGGATGTACTCGCATACGTGTAAATAGTATGTGCGTAATACGCTTCGTACCGGGAACTAATGTCTCCAGCTATGTGCACCGGTGGCGTGATTTTTTTTCCTAGGTCAATCAAGAACAATAGGAAAAAAAATCACGCGCACCGGTGTACGTGAACGATTACGTGTATGCGCATGCGCGAACCAGCCCGCTTGCGTGTATGTGCTCACCCGCATGTATACGTGCAAATATACGTGTATGTGCGCGAATTCATGCCCCTGCATACGTGCGTGTGTGAACACGCCCACGTGTAGATGCACGTTTGCGTGTATATGCACGCTCGCGTGTACGTGGACGCTTGCGTATACGTGCGTGCATGCGTGTACGTGCGTGAATGCGTATACGTGGGTGCATGCGTGTACGTGCGCATATGCGCACGCATAATTACGTTTGTTAGTGAGTTCTTCTCCCGGTTCGCAACGCGCTGTTGCCGTGTCGACGTTCTGTTAATTAATTATATGAGTAGTGTATAATATAGAGATTATATAGAGATATATAATATCTATATTATACACTGGTTTACTTATTACTGGTTTTATACTTATTACTGGTTTTATATACTGGTTACACTTATTACACACTGGTTATAATAGAACTACGATTTGTACAGTAAGAATTTAAGCAAACTTGGTTTATGTAGGACAGCGGTATTGCCTACTGGAAACGGCGAAGCAGCGATTAAATGGTTTGTCTCATTATATCGTTATATTTAGCGTCTATGGTGCTTTCCTAGACAAAGTATCGACTTCCTGATGAAAACGCTGGGGTGGAATCAGGGAATATTACTGGTGTAATGTGTATTCCACGTGTTACATATGTGTGCCCACTATATAGGTACCGATGCGCGGTGTGTATGTCATGTCGATGACATTTCCTCCAATCAAAGCATACCATGATATAGTAGGCATGCAGTGCAATTAGACGCATTTTAATTTATCGTCTTTTCATGCATAAATATCACAGGGAACTTGTCTAACCAGTAGGTGGCGCAACATGTCAGTGTTGAGATGGCAACTAGAACAACCCAATCTTTACGGAATGTACCACATGTTTAGTTCATGTTCATAGACATGTTCCAGTTTGGTCATCTTAGATTTACCGAAAGAAATCCAAGATAATGCGCTCGCGAACATATAGCTCGGCTACATGTAACATGAGTGCAACAATTAACGAGCTCAGCTATAAATAATTTTGTGAAATTGAGACTAAGACATGTCTCTATATGCTACAATGAGGAGGAAATTAGCCGGGAAGTCGATTAATACTTAATTGTTATTTATAATTATAGTCAGGAGCTTGCTAAACACGCTTACACAAGAGCGCATGCCAACTTTTTAATATTCTTATCTAAAGTCTTATTATGTGACACAGAGGCATTCAGATGGCATATATATATATTATAACATTTTTTTGTAGATACCTAACATTTTTAGTATACGAAAAACCATTAACACACAGAATTCGGAACCGAATTCCTAAACTTGCTGCACAATATATAAGATTTGGGTAGAGATGACATGCCCCTACATCGACCATACATATTTCTTCCTAGTATATGCCAGGAAAGGGAAATTGCAGACAATTATTTTTCAATCATCAGTCGAGATAGACTATAAATTAAATAGGCACATTCACGTGCGAGGCCATTACAGGCAAGGAAAATAAACATAAACGAGAGTGGTGAATGTGCCGCTTTTTAGAAACGAATAATCAATATTCTTTTATTCGTAGGCCTACGTTTTCATTGTAAATTTTACTTGATTAAAAAAATCTTTCAGACGTTTCACGCCATATTTGCATTAGAAAGAAGAATAGATTATCGTTCTGTAGTCAATTAAAATCGCGATGAAAATTCCACGGCACAGTAAAATGAATGGCACTGGTAAGCTTACAGCGGAAGTACAGGATGTTTAGAAAGTCTACTCAACAGAACACGACACACAGATTCGACCATGCCTCAGAAAGATTTGTAGCAAGAGAACGTCATCAGGAGTCAGGACACATCAGTTATACTACATAAGGCACAGGCCTGACAACACTATATAGCACCATAACCGTACTCAAATGTAGCTAATACCATACAGCAGCCAAACGACGTGGGTTAAAACTACTTGTCTTTACCCAGATGTATGTATCCAATAAATAAATCCTTGCAGGGCCCCGGCTGTAGGTTAGTTTATGCGCGCCAATGTATATTATTATTATATTATGTATTATATATTAATTATTATATTATGTATTATATATTAATTATTATATTATGTATTATATATTAATTATTATATTATGTATTATATATTAATTATTATATTATGTATTATATATTAATTATTATATTATGTATTATATATTAATTATTATATTATGTATTATATATTAATTATTATATTATGTATTATATATTAATTATTATATTATGTATTATATATTAATTATTATATATTAATTATTATATTATGATTATGCGATAATCACATCGTCTGTTGTGATGTAATTTCAGTAGGACGCCAGCGCCACCTACCAGCTGTTGCTCCACCGGATCACCTATAATGCAGCGACGTGTGGCGTGTCCGTGTATATGCCACGTCTTGCAGCCGGCTTGATGGACAATCTCTGTTCAGTATCAATAATATGCGAGACAGATCCACCGAGCACACGCAAGGCCCGAAAGGCAGGTTGCAGTAGCACCGGGTGTGTCGCTCAAACGCGCCGGAAATACTCATTTCATTATAGCAGCCACGTGTTCTCAGGAAGCGCATTCTATATACCAATCTCTTCCTACTTCTGGTTCTGCCTCGTAAGATTAGGTAACCTGTGCGTTACTGCATGGGCATCGTACTGTAAGAAGGTGTCTTACGTAACACCCTTTGTACTTGCCTGCCGACCAATAAAATACTTCATCGCTTATTTATCCTGTATGGAAAACATCTCTGTGCATTCCAGGACTCACAATTCGATCGCGCGGAGGCACCCTAGATGTGGCCCCACTCACGAAATAGCATGCCGGGTTGTCCCCGCTAAGTCTGGTCCAACCCATTTAGGTGCCATCTCGTGACCAAGTGATCTTAGTAAAAGTCCACTATTTTCGTTCCGCAATAACCGCGAGCAAGATCTCTGTACAGATATATCCCCAACAGATATATTCAATCCATGATTTGTGATGACAACCTTTGATACGTTTTTGCCAGCGACGAAGATCAGCTGCGATGCTTAATTTCGGAACGAGTATGGTGATTGAACAATAAACCATTACAGTTAATCAAACGTTAGCGCACGCGATATACAATAACACACGCGGCAGACGAAACGCAAAGTCATCGTAAGTGCGTGTTTGTATTGAGCGTGATGCGTGCGCATTGTCATGATTTTTCTTCCACAAAGCCCTAGAGCAAATATGACGGCAGCCGCGAGATTCCCAGACAGATTTTACCGCGAAATAGCAGGCCAAAGCTATGCACACCTGCCTATCCTTTTATGCTGTCTATTACAATACAGATTGTGCTTGCATCCATGAGTGACAACCGCAAATCATATTAGTAACTTAACACGACGACGAATGTAAGAAACTGTGTCTGTGCATGGGGCACAGAAACTTGCGTGTCCGTTAATTAAGACAGGAACTAATTAACTAAAGTGCCTCCAGAAACTATGAGACAACATGAGGTGCGTACGCTTGCGACTGTTCGCCGATGGGTGCATCAAACGGGCAATTAGTGTAATAAAATTTTTTCCGACCATCTACCAGCACATTATAATTTATAGGAAATCTATCTTCTCTGTGTAAAGACATCAAAGCGCCAACGCATGCAGTCGTTCTGTGATGCTGAATCACGTCCATGCGCATCTAGACAAAGTGGCTAAATTGCGTTTAGAAATCCAATAACTTCACAATCGGCAAAACGGCTAACCCACATACGGCCATGAAATACGCCGCGTTATGTTTCATGTTCTCATTATTCTGCCAGCGTTACAGCTTGCTCCGTTCCCACGTTATTCCTTGCGTAAATAAGTTTCACTAACTTCTTCTCGCAGATATTATTAATATTGTTATTGTTGTTTTTGTATTTGTTATTATTATTATTATTACTCTATTATTATTATCCTTTCTATTTTTATTATGAAAATTACTCTTATTTGATATACTTTTCGAGGTCGACTACTCTTTCATTAGCACGTATTATTTATTGCTCGGTACCCGCATCGGTGTACTATAATATTAATACTAGGTAAACTATTCACGTGCTGAAACTGTAATACGTTATTTTATTATAACGGCGAGGCATAGATTTGGGGGGAAATCAAACGTGACGATACAAAGGTAAAATAACGAACGCACGCGACGTTGCAGTAGCCAAATGGCGGAAACGCAACTATACGTCATCACGAAAGTTCAGCAACTGCGAGTTTCTCTAAAAACGCAACATAAAACGAAAGTAACGACCGTAGAAATGCAAACGGAATTTTACAGTAGGTGTAAACGTGTAGTAGAAATGCAATAAAAAGTAACGAAAAGCGTCACCTATGCTGGGGAGGGGGGGCTGCGCAACATTCTAGCGATACAAACGCCCTGTTTACATTGTTTACGCAAAAAACGAGCCTGGTGTCATTGGCATGGCGAAGACGTGCATAACACAGAAAGCCGCCCGACGACAGTATAGGGTTAACCACATTACGTTTAAAACATGCATTCGCGCCGCACAGCTTTCCCGCCACACGACCGATTGTTTCGCAATTGCGACGAAATTTAAATATCACATAGACGCGAAAAATTTACCCTTTGAAGCGATGCGAATACGCGAGCGGTGTCGGCGCTGGAGGATTCGTACATCAATATACGATTGCGTTGATTGATTTGTTATGCTTCTAGCTCGTCAGATCTCTGCTGTGGAATATGTAAATCTGTACCGGCTGTCAAAGAGATTCCTAAAGCGTAAGGCAGATTGCGGCATGTTATTTTTTCCGATCACGAAGGATGCCAAGGCAAATTATTTCCCACATTTTTCTTCGCCATGGTCATTAATTTCCTGTCTCTGAGAGCCTCAAGATAAGTCGATGAATTAAATAATGCGAAATAACAAACGGTAAAATAGGCGTCATTCCGATCGAGTAGCGACGTTTAATAACATATAATATTATATCTACATAAGTACCACAGACGAATGTGCTATGTCAACGTATTACGCTCTACCCATCAACCTATATATGAACTAAAATACGAGAGAAATGACGACATCTCTGACGTGGCAACATGTTCTGCTTGCATCTATGTCAAATACGACATGTATTACGCATATACGCTGTCCTATGACACTATTTGTCATAGAAAGATTCCTCCTATGACAAATATTGGCGAGTAAACTTCGTTCCGCTTTACAGCTGAAATTCACTGCTTGCGTTCATAATAGCGCTCCTAAACTCCTATGATGCGCACAATACATATACAACAATATCTGTCATAGGAAGAATCTTCCTATAACAAATAGTGCCATAGGAGAGCGTATATATGCGTATGTCGTATTTGTCATAGATGCTAGCAGAACAGGCTGGACGGTAGCCCCTGTAGGTGTGACCTTCTGTCATTAATCGATCATCCAAACGTTAGACGCTGAAGTTGGTCATTTTGCATGTTAAACTGAAAATCAAAATTAGATATCAGAAAATATATCTCACTACGCACAGGACACTTATAGAGTCACACCACATTGAACGTATCGATAACAGGAAATCACCCCCATTGTCTGCTCACTCCCGTTTCTCTCGCTCGATATGTAGGAGTTCTAAGCAACAACCGATTGCCGATGCCTGAGAATGCAGAGAAATAACACACGGGCGTATGTTGTTAACACGTGTTCGCTTCAATCGATCGGAATATGCGGCAGTAATCTAAGCTCTCCGGTCACTAGTCACACTGCTGCCGCTCCCCGTGTCCGGTGACACGTCGACACAAGTCTCAATCGAAGCATCCAGGTCGCCGTGCTCGCCCAGCTCACACCGCCGCAAGGTGGCGCCGTCGCCGGACATCGTCGTCGAGAAGCTGTGTGTCGGATTGCAGACGGAGAAGCCGCCGAGCTGGTCCGTTGTCGGCCAGTCGGGAAACGTCGGCGACAGCGTCTGCACGTGAAGTGCGAACCCGTCGACCAAGTCTGCCGACGGGCGGCGACGTCCGAGGTCGTCGCTGCCGAGAGGTTTTGGAAGGTTCGATGGCGATCGCGTGAAGCCTTCGTTGTCATTTAACGTGATCGCGGCGCTCTTGCGATGCTTAGCGCGGTGTCGCGGGAACGGTAACCCCTTGCGCCATTGCTTCTTCGTTGATAGCGACTTGTAGTTTGCGGAATCGGGGGTGTCCGAGCTGACAACGTCCATGTGACGACGCCTGCACACAGATGATTGTTAATCTGCTGAACCACATGCAAACACATCAGCCGTTTTTCCGAGAATACAACAATCGCAAATAAATCGTCGCATTTGAGAAACCGTGGATCTATACCAGAAGTAGATAATAGGAATAGTTTCTTATTATCTACTTCTGATCTATATTAAGCCATATAAAGTACTTATATAACAATATCGAGAAATATTATTGGACTTTATTTTCAGCTATCATTGTACTCTACTCTGATATAGTCCGAGTGTTGCATATTATATAT